>NC_089580.1:95698694-95998694 GCF_019320115.1 Miscanthus floridulus | reverse complement strand
CTATAAATTAAACCTAACATCTAAGTTGTCATATAATTCTACCAATGATCGACCTAACAGAACTAAAATATGCTAATCACATAATGAGACTTAAACCATGCTGGAAACTCTACTGCTAGCCTACTATCAACATCATCACTTTCCCCTTCTTCCTCTAAAATTTGTCTGTATTTTCTGTAGCACATATAAACATTATTATGGGTAACATTTCGTACGTAATATAGGAAACAACAAATCAGCATATAAAAAATCATACTTACTCCAAATATGGTCCAACCTCGTCATAGTTATTAAGCACATACCAAGCTAGCTTATTTATTTTGGCTTTATCATCGATGTTCGTTGACGTAATCCTACCAATGGGCTTGACACCATGCATGAAAACAGAGGTGTCACCATCTGCTGGCCCATCATGTGACATATTGTCGTCCTGGTTATATCTTGTTGGAATATATTCGATGAACCTCTCCCAAAATGCCAATGTCTCACTTTCTAAGTAACCCTCCGCAATTGATCCTTTAGGCCTTGCCCTATTCCTTAAGAAATTCTTCAACATGCCCAATCGTCGTTCTATTGGGTACATCCATTCGTACTGTATGGGCCCTCTAAGAAGTGCCTCATTAGGTAGATGGACAACCAAGTGCACCATAAGATCGAAAAAGGCTAGTGGAAAAATCTTCTCAAGCTTGCATAGGATGAGTGGGATGTCTCGTTTTAGCTTTTTCATGACTTCTTTCCTCAAAGTTCTATTGCACAGTTGCTTGAAGAAGTTCCCAAGTTCTGAAACAACTTCGTATACATCTTTGGGAACAAAATCCTGTTAAGCCTGCAGGTATGATCCTATAGAGAAGGACATGGCAAGTATGCATTTTCAGCTTGCCAACTACCTTGGTACCATATGCACTTATGGATTTTGCTAGGTTGGTTGCATAACCATCTAGAAACCTGACACCTTTAAGGAACTTGCAAAATTATGCTCTATGTTTTTTCTTCATGACATAGCGAGCTTCTAGGAATTTAAGCGAGGTGCCTTGCTGCACACTGAGATAGAGGCCTTATGTTCATATCATGCAAATATAGCCAAGCATTCATTATGTCCTTTGTCTTGCCCTCCACTTTTAGCAATGTCCAAATAATGTTTTCACATATGTTCTCCTCAATGTGCATGACATCAAGATTGTGTGGTAGCAACAAGTCCTTCCAATACGGCAGCCCACCAAGTAGATTTTTTATTATAAATCACTGGCTCTCCATGCTTTCATTTCTTTTTTCCACTGTGCTTACCTGGGCAGACATCTTTCACCTTCTCGAGTTCCTCAAGGACCTCCTCTAAGGTGAACTTTTCTGGCGCATCTCATTCCTCAGTTTCTCCATCAAAATCCAAGCTCTTCCTCCAAGGGTGATTCCTAGGAGGGTAACGATGGTGTCCAAGGTAGCCTAGCTTCTTTCTTAGCCTCCTTGACAATGGATTTTTGTTGCAATAAATACATGCATAATAACCTTTTGTAGTTCAACCTGACAAGGTGCTCAATGCTAGAAAATCATGTATGCACCAAAGCACAGCAGCACATAGAGTGAAACCTTCCCTATCATTAGGATGTAGTACATGAAAAGTGTTGACACCCTTCCATAGTTCTTGCAGTTCGTCTATAAGAGGCTCCAAGAATACATCAAAATCCTTTCCTAGAGAGGTTGGGCCTAGAATCAGTAGAGACATAAAGCAATTTGATGGGTTCACACATTCCCATGGTGGCAGGTTCAAAGGTGTTACAAGAACAGGCCACATACTATATGTTGAGCTAAAGTTGCCAAATTGATTGAAACCATCTATGGTGATGGCAAGCCTCAAGTTCCTTGGATCATCTGCAAAAGTTTTGTGCTTTCTATCAAAGTATTGCCATGCCTCCTTGTCTGCTCGAGGGCTCATTTCACCGGTATTCTTTTGTCGCTTAGTCTCATGCCATTTGGCATCTATTATTGTTCCTCGAGCAACAAAGATCCTTTGCAATCTCGGTATTAGTGGAAAATGCCTCGAAACCTTATGAGGAACCTGCCTGCTACCATCTGCCTCCTCCCATCTAGACTCTTTGCATTTTGCGAACACTTCTAATTTCTCACGATCACCCCAAAACAACACACAATTGTTCTTGCACACATGGATACTTTCATAACCAAGTCCCAATTCTTGAACATATTCATGTGCCTCCTCACATGATTTTGGTACGTTGCTCTTAGGGAATGCATCTGACAGCAACGCCAATAGTGTATCAAAATAGTTGTTGCTACTCAATAGTGGGACTTGATATATAGCAACCTGACAAGGAAGGAGAGTCTTGAGAAGGTAGATCTAGAAGAAACTAATTGCTTTAAATCATCCAACACTCTTTTAAACTTTGGGACTCTTCCAGCCCGCTCTTCAGATGTCAATAGGTTTTTAACTAAATCATCAAAATCTGGTAATATGTTATCGTTGCCGTCCTCCTGCTCCTCCTCTTCTACAATCCAACCATCATGATGAGATCCATGCACATCTGATGGCTCTATAATGTCAGTACCTCCTCCCTCTTCTCCATGATGAATCCATGTGGTGTATGTGGGTGACATTGTGTTCATAAGTAAGTGGTCCTTCAACTCCTACCAAGCTGTATACACCTGGTTAAGACATTGTGTACACGAGCAAGGGATCTTTTGCTTCGAGAATTTTTGTTTAACCCACTCGATGAACTCTTCAACTCCTACTACTAGAAATATCCACTTCTATGATGAAAATCTTAATGACAAATCAGAAACCGTCATAGAAGAGCGCTTTTTATGATGAATATTTCTGTTTCATCATAGATTAGTGGTGACGATCTTGCAACCCTCCATTTCTAAGATGAAATTAGGCATCATCACAAAAAATGTCATAGAAGAGAGTAGGGTTTCGTCATAGATCACCCACGCCACTCATCTGTTATGATCTCCTTTAAAACTGCGATAAATAGGGCTTCGCCATTGAACTATGTAGGTATCTATTAACTTGTCACTTGTTTTAGTAACTACCTAATGTATGTCTACATCTCTTAACATTACTTTATCATGTTGTCATCCCTAGTGATCATGCCAGAGATGCTTGTTGGTACTACTTAGCATTACTACTAGAATAATACTAAGTAGCTCTTTATTATTTTATGTGACTAGGAAGAATATATATATGAAAGGAATCTACAAGCACACAGATAATATACCATTGTAGCACTTCACCTAAGAGTATTCCAGGTATCATTATTTATATTTTTACCATAGGGAAGGTCTGGCAAGGACATGTATTGATAACTTATGCTATTGATGGAGAAGTAAACCATAACCAATATTCTACTCGCAATAGGGGTAAGTCATGTATATATGAATAGTGCATAATAACTAATCATTGATCACTTAGAGTACTCCTTTCTATGACATTAGCATGATTAAGTAGAATATTAGAGGAATAATCCCTAAGTCATTCATAATTATAAGTCAAACCATATATTAATTAGTGCAATTACACCTAGTAGTCATGGCTAAGATTAACTTCATATCTACACATAAGGGATATTACTAAGGAAGATTAAGAACAGTGCTTGTCTTCCTTCATAACTAGATCCTACTTGTATACCTATATTCGGGGAGTGGACTACAAAGGACTCAATAGGACTATCACATTCGCGATCTACCACACGACCTAGAATATAGGGTGTATCCACAGGTAAACAACGTATAAGCACCACGCTTACACAATGTCGACCACTCACCCATGGTACCTTAGAGTGAGCACTATACGAACTTATGCATAAATATAAGGATAATCTAGCTATACTAAGTAAATAATCAAAGTAGACCATGAACATGATAACTAGGAACATAAATGATATGAATAATGTTGTCATAACAATAGTAGCAAACATATAAAAGTAATGAGAGATACAAAAGAGAGGGGGTACAAAGATTATACCAAACCACGCTCTTGACACAATCAAGAATCCAAGCGAAACCTGCTTGCCTCCCTCTAGACCTAGCTTAACTAGCTATGCCCTAGAATATGGTGGAGCTCTAAGGATGATTAGGGTTTCTATCTTCTTAGTTGACTTGAATGCTTCTAGGGGAGGTGGCAGGTTGTATATATAGGCCGGAGCATCAATTCTGAGCCCTCAGATCAAACCGACTTGAATAAATGGTGTAGACGTAATCTAGGAAGGCAGTGGAGCAGTTATCCCATGTAGTATTTCTATCTTTGTTGGCGTAGAACCATTGCTTTGCCTTCCCCAAGAGTGAGAATGGCAAGAGGCGAAGTAATATGGCATCTCTGGTCACTCCTTTGATGGTGAAGGTGCTGCAGATCTCCAGAAAGTGTTGGAGATGAGCACTCACATCTTCATGTGCCTTCACACAAAACTTGCTTACTTGCACCATGTTGATGAGGGCTGGCTTGAGCTCAAATCCATTGTCTCCAACATTGACTATTGGTTTGGTTTGGATGTTGGTGTAGTTGGAGCAGATAATTCACAAAGAGTCTTATCAGCCATAGCTTCAAATTTAGGTGTTAAGCTTTGCCTTATCTGGTTGTCTTCTGACTCTAAAGCTAAAACTTTCTTGAGTTTAGCCTTAGTTCTCTTAAGTAATGCTTCTGGATCATCAACGTAGTTTGTTAGAAGGTCAAAACCGATCATACATTACCGTGCATAAGATATAAAAGTAGACAAAATAAGGGTAAGTCTATTTGAGCGGAGGTCAATGGTTATCTCGATCACATCAATAAGTATAAGTTTATCAATACTTTCTTTGCCTAGCTACCTTCCCCAACAACGGCGCTAGAAATACTTGTTGGTATTTATTAACTTGTCACTTGTTTTAGTAGCCACCTAATGTATATCTACATCTCTTAACATTACTTTACCAGGTTGTCATCTCTAGTGATGATGCCAGAGATGCTTGTTGGTACTACTTACCATTACTATATATATATAGAACTACTGTTCTGCAACTGGCCATAGAATAACTTATTCTGTGGCCACTTTGAGTTACGATAATTACTATTATAATTTACGAGATTACAGTAACTCCTTACTAAGTGATTTACTAGAACATTATGGTAAATATCACCGTGAGTTGTAGTAACATGAGTATCGTAAATGCATATTCATGTTATTGTAAATTGGTACAAATATTATCGTAAATCAAGGTGGCTATAGAATAAGTTATTCTATGGCCAGCTGTAGAATAGCTTTATATATATGTATATATATATAAGGAATCTGCAAGCGCATATATAATATACCATCGTAGCACTTCACCTGGGAGTATTTCAAATATCGTTATTTATATTTTTACCATAGGGAAGGTCTGGCAAGGACATGTATTAATAACTTATGCTATTGATGGAGAAATAAACCATAACCAATATTCTACTCACAATAGGGGTAAGTCAAGAGGTAAATGTATATATGAATAGTGCATAATAACTAATCATTGATCACTCAGAGTACTCCTTTCTATGGCATTAGCATGATTAAGTAGAATATTAGAGGAATAATCCCTAAGTCATTCTTAATTACAAGTCAAAGCATACATTTATTAGTGCAATTACACCTAGTAGTGATGGCTAAGATCAACTTCATATCTACACATAAGGGATATTACTAAGGAAGATTAAGAACAGTGTTTGTCTTCCTTCGTAACTAGATCCTACTTATATACCTATATTCGGGGAGTGGACTACAAAGGACTCAACGGGAGTGTCACATCCATGATCTACCACATGACCCAGAATATAGGGTGTATCCATAGGTAAGCTACGTATAAGCACCACGCCTACACAACGTCAACCACTCACCCATGGTACCTTAGAGTGAGCGCTATACGAACTTATGCATAAATATAAGGATAATCTAGCTATACTAAGTATATAATCAAAGTAGACCATGAACATGATAACTAGAAACATAAATGATATGAATAGTGTTGTCACAACAATTGTAGCAAACATATAAAAGTAATGAGAGATACAAAAGAGAGGGGGTACAAAGATTATACCAAACCACGCTTTTGACATGATTAGGAATCCAAGCGAAACCTGCTTACCTCCCTCTGGACCTAGACTAACTAGCTATGCCCTAGAATAGGGGGAGCTCTGAGGATGATTCGGGTTTCTATCTTCTCAATTGACTTGAATGCTTCTAGGGGAGGTGGTAGGGGCTGGTATTTATAGTTCAGAGCGTCGATCCACAGCCCTCGGGTCAAACCGACTTGAATAAATGGTGTAGATACAATCTAGGAAGGCAGTGGAGCAATTATCCCATGTATTTCTATCTTTGTTGGCGTAGAACCATTGCTTTTCCATCCCCAAGAGTGAGAATGGGAAGAGGCGAAGTAGTATGGCATCTCTGGTCACTCCTTTGATGGTGAAGGTGCTGTAGATGTCCAAAAAGTGTTGGAGATGAGCACTCGCATCTTCATGTACCTTCACACAAAACTTGCTTGCTTGCACCATGTTGGTGAGGGCTAGCTTGTGCTCAAATCCATTGTCTCCAACATTGACTGTTGGTCCGGTTCGGATGTTGGTGTAGTTGGAGTAGATAATTCACGAAGAGTCTTGTCACTTGTTTTAGTAGCCACCTAATGTATATCTACATCTCTTAACATTACTTTACCTTGTTGTCATACCTAGTGATGATGCCAGAGATGCTTGTTGGTGCTACTTACCATTACTAGAATAATACTAAGTAGCACTTTGTTATTCTATGCGACTAGGAAGAATATATATATATATATATATATATATATATATATATATATATATATATATATATATATATATATATATATATATATATATACTGCAAGTGCACAGATAATATACCATTGTAGCACTTCACCCGGGAGTATTCCAGGTATTATTATTTATATTTTTACCATAGGGAAGGTCTGTAACACCCCGGGTGTTTAATACTAAAACCTGCCATATCATCATATGCATTGCAAAGCATTTGGCATTTAGTGAAAATTTTGATATGCATACACTAAAACAAGTTTACATTTATGTTATGAGTGTTGTCTTGTATGGTTTGAATGGAGTTCAAAATTTTGGTTTGGATTTGAAATTTCGTGAAAACCCTGATTTTTCAGTATTTAAATCCTACCCTGAAAACTCATTTCAAAATTTAAGCATATTTTGGGTTTGAGCCCAAAAGCAAAAGTGTAGAGCTTGTCAAGTTATACAAAGTTTGTTTTTGGAGTTTTCAAAGTTGTTATGAAAAATTTGAAGTAATTCAAAAATGCATAATTCGTTAAATGTCCCCTATTTGAATTCAAAAGTTCATTTCAAAATGTAGACTGAATTAGGGGTTGGTTATAAAAGCAAAGTTGTAGAACTTTGAATTTTGAACAACTTTTATTTTTGGAGATTTTTGAGTTGTTACATGAAATTGGGAGTAATTTGGCTTTGTAAATAAATGGCAATTCTATAATTAAGTGGAACAGTGTTCACCGCCTAAGCTACACCGCCGACGACCTTCTTCTCGGTTCCAGGTGCGCCCGTGGTCGCGTTTGGCTCCGCGCTGGCATGGTGAAGCTTCTGCGTGTCGTCTTCGTGTCCTTGGCCGCGTTATAAAGCCAGTCACCGTCGACGTTCTCCTCCTTTCAACTCCTCTGCTTTTCCCGTCGCCACCGCCGCAGCTCCGTCGAGCTCTCGCCGTCGACCTAGCGCCGTTTCCATCTCGGTAAAGGTCGTCCCAGCTCCATCTCTTCCTTGCGAACCCAGCTAGCCAACCTTGGTCGCCTGAAATTGCTGGGAACTTGCTGTCCATGCCTTTCTTCCTCGCGGCCGGCAACCTCATCGCCGCAAGCTCATCTCCGTGGCCAGCGCCCTCCGGTGAGCCGTTGTCCTTGATCAGTGTACCTACAGCTTCGTCTTGATGCCGTGGTGCTTAATCCATTGATGCTTGATCGTTTTGTCTACTGTAGTCGCCGGAACACCGTCACCGACGATCTTTGCTTCGCCGTGATCACCGTGAACATCGCCCCAATTCACCGTAGCTTCTCCGACCTCATTCTTTGCTCCATCACGTTCGGGGTGAGCTGCTGATCCTTCCTGTGCTGTTTATTTAACCACTACCGGTCTCCTGTCACTGGCGTAGCGCAGCCGTGCCACCACGTCCACCATGGCCAGTGTTGAGCTAGTATAGGGCTGTAATCGGTGCAAGTAGGGACATCAGTAGGTGCGCCTAGTCTTGGTGAACGTTTTGGTACCTTGGCCGTCGCCGTTGGACTCACCGTCAGTGAGTTATCGCCGGTCAGTGCGCGTGTCGCCGGAGTCAAAGCCGGAGGTTGAAGATGACATGTGGGGTCACCCTGTCAGCGAGTGTGCAGTTCAAAATGAATTTTCTGTTTTTCAAATTTGAATGAATAGTGATGTAATTTGTTATTTTTGTGTAGATTGATTTAGAGCTCCAAAAATTATGAAAATTTTTGTGTCACCTCTCTGTGATGAATAGTATTTAGGAAAAATGTGAAATATTGTTTTTCAGTACCTTTTGAATGTGATAAAAATTGCTCAATTAATTAATAAATGGATTTCCATGATATTTCTAGGCTTAATTAATTATCCAAAAATTATGAAATTTGTTTTACCACTTACTTATCATGTGATGAACCTTTACTAAAATTTTCAGCTCAATTAGAATAAGTTGATTTATTTCATAATTTTGAATTAAATAATTAATTCATAAAAGCAAATAGTAACCTTTAATGATTTAGGTTTTGTTTGAAATTTTGGATTGAGTGATGACCTTGGGTCATTAGTTGATAATGATCCTCGGCAATTGATGAATGTGTTATGAAAAAGATTTAGTTTGTTTGACTTGCAACGGTACCTCGAAGGAAAGTTGTATTGAATTGTTAATTTTTGCATCCATCATCACGCATCATGTTTCGTATCCCGCATCATGTTAAACATGGCATTGTTATTACGTGTAGTGAACGAAGGTGAACACGTAGTAGTTAATCAAGTGGTTGAGGAGGTTAATCCATCTGTTGAGGTCGTGTTGGATAATTGTGTTGCGACTCCGGAACCGGACTTTTCCGTAAACGAAGGCAAGCCCCGGATGCATACAACCCTACCTTGTGTTTTACAAATTGATTTCGCTTTTGGCTTTTCTATACTACATTAAGTGATTAGGAGTTAAGTGAGAACCTAGTTGATGCACTACCAATCTTGTTTTCCATATCTACCTTGTTACCAGTTTTAATTCGTATATGCCTAGTTATGCTTAGCTATGCTTAGAACGATGAAAGTCGGGTGATTACCTGTCACCTGCAAGTTTTAAATGGAACTTTGGTTACTTATGTTATCATGTGATACGAGCATGGGGAGTAAGAAATCTAGACCAGGCGGACTCAGTGTGTGTGAGCCACAAGACATGGAGGTCTTGTGTGTGGGTTGTCTCCGCCTGTGTCGATTAAGGCCCGTACCGTTGTTAACCGCATGAGGTGAGACTTTGTAGTACTAATCACATACTCCAGTAAGCCTTAACTCAGCTATTCTATTACGAGAATGGCTACTCGTGCACTAGGAGTGGAGAGATGGCGGGAATAGCGTGTACCCACGTGGCAATGGGCTGGATTGGTGGAGTACTGTATTCTCGGGTGGCGTGGACCCGTTCTTATTTTAGAAGATCCGAGGGTAGGTTGATATATGTAAGTCGGGGACCTACATATGTTGTGTGGTCTAGAATCCCCAGCTAGGTTTTTAATCAATTCGAATCATCGTTGCTCCTCGGTTATGGAGACTCACTTCTCTATTCATCATCGTAGTTTAATAACTGAAACTTGAGAAAGGTTTGAGAAAGTGTTGTGTACGAAGTTTCATGATCTCAATATGGATCGTGTCATCTTTGTATATGATTTTATGATGTTTTATATGTCAAAATAAAGAATTTTCTTAAAAAGCTTTTATGCAAAAGAACTTTGATTATTGCTAAAGCCCTACCTTGAATCCCTGAGCCTGCATTCCTGAGTTTATCTGTTTTTATTTTGGTTAAGTCTTGTTGAGTACTTTTGTACTCAGGGTTCGTTGACCCTTGTTGCAGGTGAGCCTCATGAGCAGGTCTGTTTTGGACCTTGCTGCATGATTGTTGTTCCTGTCGATGACGATAAGTGAATGTGTGATCCTTGGGCAGGATGCTTATTTTGTGTGTTATGTTTATGTTAATTATTCCACTCCACTACTACTATGGTTTGTAATAGTTATCGAACTTAGTGGTGAGGTTTGAAACTACTGTTTTATAAACTAAGTTATTGTAAGACTTCCACTGTTTTTACTCTGATGTATATATTTGAATAAATGTTGTAATACTGCAATGACTCTATAATGTGATCATGTTCGGAAATCGTGGATGATTCAGGGTTCCCCGAGGACACCCGACAGACTTCTTAAGTTACTAGGAACATATGCATAGTTGTCAAAGGTCGTTGGATAGTGACAAGTGCATGTGGGTCCTATAATTTAGGAGGTTCTGCCATAGAATGGTATCAGAGCGATCGCTACAAAGTCTTTGTTGTATTGTTTTACAAAAACTTCAAAATGATTTGGGACAAATATATATAACTTGTTAATTTGGTCCAAATTGCTTTCGACTTATCTTATTTCATTCTCTCCATTCCTTATTTGATTAAAAAGGCTTTGTATGGTGGAGTAGTAATCTTATTATGCCCTATATAATAAGAACTATTATTTATGTACCTTAGGAGCTTTGATGTTTAGTAACGTAAGAATCGTTCATGCATCATGTCATTAATGAAACACTGCACATATTCCAGTTATAATCATTCATATGAAGTTGAAATATAATGATGTTTAAAACTTCCTCCTTCTATTCTGGGAATGGCTATTACTTGATATAGCTATTTTGTCCCAATGAATCTAGTCATGCACTAGGCTTTGCCAGTAAACCACTCTTTACTTATTTTTGCTCATAAGTTCTACATCATTTGGAACTTTTGATGCACTTTAATTTTTGCCCATCTACTCAATGTTGAAACTTGGGACTAATCCTTGAATTCTCAAATCTATGCATGTGTTATGTCTTGGTCTCTCCTAATGGAACACATGCTAGTTCCTTGATCTTGCTAGCTTGACAAATGTTACTTGTGAGTTACTTTAGTTGTGCCCTATGGTGGTGCCATGATCCATGATTTACGGTGCCACGTCGAAACCTAGGGTCTCCTGTGGACTGCAGCCATAAGGAAATACTGCTGGGCGCTCACTGGTATCGAGGTCTGCGGTCATGATCCATTATAGCTCCGCAATTAATGTGATTCACTCATCTTGGAACTCTGATTTGGAATTCATGCTCCATCATTCCATTGAAGTTACTAAATCCTTTGTCCCTTACAACTATCATTTGATCTCGTTTACAATTTCAAGTCAACTCTTGTTGCTTTATGAACAACTTGAAAGTTAATGTGTTTGACACATTTCCTTTTTCCATTACTTACCCTATGGCTTTGAATCTCGGGATGAGATTTCTTTTATGGGGAAGGATTATAACACCCCGGGTGTTTAATACTAAAACCTGCCATATCATCATATGCATTGCAAAGCATTTGGCATTTAGTGAAAATTTTGATATGCATACACTAAAATAAGTTTACATTTATGTTATGAGTGTTGTCTTGTATGGTTTGAATGGAGTTCAAAAATTTGGTTTGGATTTGAAATTTCGTGAAAACCCTGATTTTTAGTATTTAAATCCTACCCTGAAAACTCATTTCAAAATTTAAACATATTTTGGGTTTGAGCCCAAAAGCAAAAATGTAGAGCTTGTCAAGTTATACAAAGTTTGTTTTTGGAGTTTTCAAAGTTGTTATGAAAAATTTGAAGTAATTCGAAAAGGCGTAATTCGTTAAATGTCCCCTATTTGAATTCAAAAGTTCATTTCAAAATGTAGACTGAATTAGGGGTTGGTTATAAAAGCAAAGTTGTAGAACTTTGAATTTTTAACAACTTTTATTTTTGGACATTTTTGAGTTGTTACATGAAATTGGGAGTAATTTGGCTTTGTAAATGAATGGCAATTTTGTAATTAAGTGGAACAGTGTTCACCGCCTAAGCTACACCGCCGGCGACCTTCTTCTCGGTTCCAGACGCGCCCGTGGCTGCGTTCGGCTCCGTGCTGGCATGGTGAAGCTTTTGCGCGTCGTCTTCATGTCCTTGGCCGTGTTATAAAGCCAGTCACCGTCGCCGTTATCGTCCTTTCAACTCCTCTGCTTTTTCCGTCGCCACCGCCGCAGCTCCATCGAGCTCTCGCCGTCGACCTAGCGCCGTTGTCGTCTCGGTAAAGGTTGTCCTAGCTCTGTCTCTTCCTTGCGAACCTAGCTAGCCAACCTTGGTCGCCTGAAATTGCCAAGAACTTACTGTCCATGCCTTTCTTCCTCGCGGTCGGCAACCTCACCGCCGCAAGCTCATCTCCGTGGCCAACGCCCTCCGGTGAGCCGTTGTCCTTGATCAGTGTACCTACGGCTTCGTCTCGATGCCATGGTGCTTAATCCATTGATGCTTGATCGTTTTGTCCACTATAGTCGCCGGAACACCGTCACCGACGATCTTTGCTTCGTCGTGATCACCGTGAACGTCGCCCCGCTTCACCGTAGCTTCTCCGACCTCGTTCTTTGCTCCATCACGTTCGGGGCGAGCTACTAATCCTTCCTGTGCCATTTATTTAACCGCTACCGGTCTCCTATCACTGGCGTAGCGCAGCCGTGCCACCACGTCCGCCTTGGCTAGCATTGAGCTAGTATAGGGCTATAATCGGTGCAAGTAGGGACGTCAGTAGGTGCGCCTAGTCTTGATGAACGTTTTGGTACCTTGGCCGTCGCCGTTGGACTCACCGTCGGTGAGTTATCGCCGGTCAGCACGCGTGTCGCCAGAGTCAAAGCCGGAGGTTGAAGATGACATGTGGGGTCACCCTGTCAGCGACTGTGCAGTTCAAAATGAATTTTCTGTTTTTCAGATTTGAATGAATAGTGATGTAATTTGTTATTTTTGTGTAGATTGATTTAGAGCTCCAAAAATTATGAAATTTTTTGTGTGACCTCTCTGTGATGAATACTATTTAGGAAAAATGTGAAATATTGTTTTTCAGTACTTTTTGAATGTGATAAAAATTGCTCAATTAATTAATAAATGGATTTCCATGATATTTCTAGGCTTAATTAATTATCCAAAAATTATGAAATTTGTTTTGCCACTTACTTATCATGTGATGAACCTTTACTAAAATTTTGAGCTCAATTAGAATAAGTTGATTTATTTCATAATTTTAAATTAAATAATTAATTCATAAAAGCAAATAGTAACCTTTAATGATTTAGGTTTTGTTTGAAATTTTGGATTGAGTGATGACCTTGGGTCATTAGTTGATAATGATCCTCGGCAATTGATGAATGTGTTACGAAAAATATTTAGTTTGTTTGACTTGCAACGGTACCGCGAAGGAAAGTTATATTGAATTGTTAATTTTTGCATCCATCATCACGCATCATATTTCGTATCCCGCATCATGTTAAACATGACATTGTTATTACGTGTAGTGAACGAAGGTGAACACGTAGTAGTTAATCAAGTGGTTGAGGAGGTTAATTCGTCTGTTGAGGTCGTGTTGGATAATTGTGTTGCGACTCCGGAACCGGACTTTTCCGTAAACGAAGGCAAGCCCCGGATGCATACAACCCTACCTTGTGTTTTACAAATTGATTTCGCTTTTGGCTTTTCTATACTGCATTAAGTGATTAGGAGTTAAGTGAGAACCTAGTTGATGCACTACCAATCTTGTTTTCCATATCTACCTTGTTACCAGTTTTAATTCGTATATGCCTAGTTATGCTTAGTTATGCTTAGAACGATGAAAGTCGGGTGATTACCTGTCACCTACAAGTTTTAAATGGAACTTTGGTTACTTATGTTATCATATGATATGAGCATGGGGAGTAAGAAATCTAGACCAGGCAGACTCAGTGTGTGTGAGCCACAAGACATGGAGGTCTTGTGCGTGGGTTCTCTCCGCCTGTGTCGATTAAGGCCCATACCGTTGTTGAACCGCATGAGGTGAGACTTTGTAGTACTAATCACATACTCCGGTAAGCCTTAACTCAGCTATTCTATTACGAGAATGGCTACTCATGCACTAGGAGTGGAGAGATGGCGGAAATAGCGTGTACCCACGTGGCAATGGGCTAGATTGGTGGAGTACTGTATTCTCGGGTGGCGTGGACCCGTTCTTATTTTAGAAGATCCGAGGGTAGGTTGATATATGTAAGTCGGGGACCTACATATGTCGTGTGGTCTAGAATCCCCAGCTGGGTTTTTAATCGGTTCGAATCATCATTGCTCCTCGGTTATGGAGACTCACTTCTCTGTTCATCATCGTAGTTTAATAACTAAAACTTGAGAAAGGTTTGAGAAAGTGTTGTGTACGAAGTTTCATGATCTCAATACGGATCATGTCATCTTTGTATATGATTTTATGAAGCTTTATATGTCAAAATAAAGAACTTTGTTAAAAAGCTTTTACGTAAAAGAACTTCGATTATTGCTAAAGCCCTACCTTGAATCCCTGAGCCTGCATTCACTACTAATTTTTGACCCTATCGCATTGCTTCGCCTTGCATCAAACGTAAATCTGATGCAATAGGTGGCTAATATTGCATCAATTTTATAAATCTGATGCAATAGGTGCTCATTATTGTATCGAGAAGGAATTTGATGCGATAGTAATTCATGTCGATGCAATAGGTATGATCTATCGCATCAATTTCGTGCAAGAGATGCAATAGGTAGAAGTTATTGCATCGGACAAATTTTGTTGCGTTAGTATTGATTTTTGATGCAATACGTAGGAGGTATTGCACTTGTTTAGAATATGGATGCAATTAGGAAATACTGTTGCAATAGAATGATAGTGATAGACTCCGATGCAATATGTGACTTCTATTGCATCGGCTTAGCAGTGATTCAATGTGATGCATGGTTATTATTGCATCAAAAATACATTACAAGATGCTAAAACATATTGTTGGGTCACATATGATTCAAAGGCCCACGAAAAGGACGCACAAGACAGAGTCACCACCCACAACTTTAAGGGCCTGTTTGGATGAAACCCCGGAGAAGTTGTCTAGAAAAAAATGTTGCCTAAGAGTTGCCTGAAAAGTTAGTGATTTTTGCTTGGCTAGGCAAGTTTGAAAAAGAGAAATCACACTGTTCTAGATGATCCTTACATGATCATAATGAACAGTGTGATTTCTTTTTTTAATCTATGGATCAACTTTGTAACTAGTTTTTCTTCCTCATACTAAGTCCAAATCTGATGATTTTTTTTTCCTAAAATTTTCTAAAATCATTCTCTATCAATTTATTTTGTTGGTTTTGTCAATATATACATATGAAAAGTTTGAGCAATTTAAATTTTGAATTTAAAAAAAATACAACTTCAGAAAAGATTTTGGTTCCCCAAATGATTTCAGCTGAAAAAGTGATAAATACCAAAGTTGAATAACTCATCAAGATCTACAACTTTTGTATTGGTCATTTATTCATATGACAAAGTGGTAATGACATTGTTCACAAATGTGACACATCTCTCATAAGGTTTTATAAAATATATGAGACATATGTAAGATTAGTGAACAATGTATGCTAACAATTTGTCAAATGAAGAAATGACCAAAATAAAAGTTGTAGATATTCATGAGTTGAACAACTTTAGTATTCATCGCTTTTTATGTTGAAATCAATTTGGGTCTCAAATTTTGGTTCGAACTTGTTGTTTTTTAAAATTTCTAATTTGAAAGGTTCAAATTTTATCAAATGACAAGATGACGAAAATAAAAGTTGTATATATTAATGAGTTGAATAACTTTGGAATTCATCACTTTTTATGTTGAAATTATTTTGGGTCTCAAATTTTGGTTCGAACTTTTGTCATTTTTTAAAATTTCAAATTTGAAAGGTTCAAATTTTGTCAAATGACAAGATGAGCAAAATAAAAGTTGTAGATCTTGATGATTTGAACAACTTTTGTATTCATCACTTTTACATATGAAATCATTTAGGGTTTGAAAATTTGGTTTGAACTTATCAAATTTCAAATTTCAAATTTTAAAATATGTAAAACATTGTCACATCCAAGTTTGATCAAACTTAAATGCTGAAGCATGATTTTAGAAATTTTTAGAAAAAAAAACCATCACATTTGGAGTTAGTATGAGGGAGAACAACTAGTTATAAAGTTTACCCACGGATTAAAAAGAAAAATCACACTGTTCTAGATGATCCTTACATGATCATAGTGAACAGTGTAATTTCTTTTTTTAATCTGTGGGTCAACTTTGTAACTAGTTTTTCTTCCTCATACTAACTCCAAATCTGATGATATTTTTTTCTAAAATTTTCTAAAATCATTCTCTATCAATTTATTTTGTTGGTTTTTGTCAATATATACATATGAAAAGTTTGAGCAATTTAAATTTTGAATTTAAAAAAAATGCAACTTCAGAAAAGATTTTGGTTCCCTAAATGATTTCAGCTGAAAAAGTGATAAATATCAAAGTTTAATAACTCATCAAGATCTACAACTTTTGTATTGGTCATTTATTCATATGACAAAGTGGTAACAACATTGTTAACAAATGTGACACATCTCTCATAAGGTTTTATAAACTATATGAGACATGTGTAAGATTAGTGAACAATGTGTGCTAAGAATTTGTCAAATGAAGAAATGACCAAAATAAAAGTTGTAGATATTCATGAGTTGAACAACTTTGGTATTCATCGCTTTTTATGTTGAAATCAATTTGGGTCTCAAAATTTGGTTCGAACTTGTCGTTTTTTAAAATTTCCAATTTGAAAGGTTTAAATTTTGTTAAATGACAAGATAACTAAAATAAAAATTGTAGATATTAATGAGTTGAACAATTTTGGTATTCATCACTTTTTATGTTGAAATTATTTTGGGTCTCAAATTTTGGTTCGAACTTGTCATTTTTTAAAATTTTAAATTTGAAAGGTTCAAATTTTGTCAAATGATAAGATGAGCAAAATAAAAGTTGTAGATCTTGATGATTTGAACAACTTTTGTATTCATCACTTTTACATATGAAATCATTTAGGGTTTAAAAATTTGGTTTGAACTTGTCAAATTTTAAATTTTAAAATGTGTAAAACATTGTCACATCTAAGTTTGATCAAACTTAAATGCTGAAGCATGATTTTAGAAATTTTTAGAAAAAAAACCATCACATTTGGAGTTAGTATGAGGAAGAACAACTAGTTACAAAGTTTACCCACAGATTAAAAAGAGAAATCACACTGTTCTAGATGATCCTTACATGATCATAGTGAACAGTGTGATTTCTTTTTTTAATCTGTGGGTCAACTTTGTAACTAGTTTTTCTTCCTCATACTAACTCCAAATCTGATGATATTTTTTCCTAAAATTTTCTAAAATCATTCTCTATTAATTTATTTTGTTGGTTTTGTCAATATATACATATGAAAAGTTTGAACAATTTAAATTTTGAATTTCAAAAAAATGCAACTTCAGAAAAGATTTTGGTTCCCCAAATGATTTCAGCTGAAAAAGTGATAAATACCAAAGTTGAATAACTCATCAAGATCTACAACTTTTGTATTGGTCATTTATTCATATGACAAAGTGGTAACGACATTGTTCACAAATGTGACACATCTCTCGTAAGGTTTTATAAACTATATGAGACATGTGTAAGATTAGTGAACAATGTGTGCTAAAAATTTGTTAAATGAAGAAATGACCAAAATAAAAGTTGTAGATATTCATGAGTTGAACAACTTTGGTATTCATCGCTTTTTATGTTGAAATCAATTTGGGTCTCAAATTTTGGTTCGAACTTGTCGTTTTTTAAAATTTCCAATTTGAAAGGTTCAAATTTTGTCAAATGACAAGATGACTAAAATAAAAGTTGTAGATATTAATGAGTTGAACAACTTTGGTATTCATCACTTTTTATGTTGAAATCATTTTGGGTCTCAAATTTTGGTTCGAACTTGTCATTTTTTAAAATTTCAAATTTGAAAGGTCCAAATTTTGTCAAATGATAAGATGACCAAAATAAAAGTTGTAGATCTTCATGACCTCTACAACTTTGATGTTTATCAAATTTTCATTTGAAATCATTTGGTGTCTTAAAATTATTTTAGTAGTTTTGATTTTAATTTTTTAAAATTTAAAAATATTCCTATTTTTAAAGGTTCAATTTTGAAATTTTGAATTGTTGTATTTATTTTAGTTATTGTATATGTATATATATCTATAAAAAATATAATTATAAAATTTTGTACCGGGAATCTCGTGCACCGACGGGGAAACTTTTTTTTCGCGCCTGGCGGGCGCACTGGCGCGACCGCAAAACTGAAAAGCAGTCCAATCTTCCGTGCCTTTTCCCCCAAATCTCGCAACCTTTCCTCTCCTTCGCATTCCAATCGTCGCTCCCCACCACCATCGACTCCCTCCTTCCCTCACAGGTCACCGCCGCCGACTCCCTCGCAGGTCGCCGCCGTCGACTCCCTCGCAGGTCGCCGCCACCAGAGATCATAAGCAGGATGGTATTATAGGCTTGCTAACGGCGACGGCGACCTCACTCGTAGCTGCGGCGGCGGCGCTCCCACTCGCAGCGACGGCGACCGCAGGCAAGGAGTGCTCGAGCTGCGGCACCCCAACGCGAGATCGTGCCCCCGCCCCAGCGACGCCTGCAGCCTCCGAGGCTCTGCCGGCGCGTGCGGACCCCGCGGCCATCGCTCAGACCGCCGCCGCGGCCACCCAGGCCGGACGACGAACCGAATAGCCGGCCGCCCGTGCTGTCCAGGAGGTACGGCGTGCACTTCTCGGCGTCCAGCTTCATCAGGCGGCGCTCACCACGCTGCTCGAGTACTTCGGCATGCTCCGTCCAGATCCCGGCGACGGAACCCAACAGGCCGCCGCCACAGGTACGTGCGCCCGTCTACTTCGGTCACCCGTCAGCCGGCGGTCGGCGCTCGTCGGCCATGGACAAGCGCCCTCCCCCGCCGCGCCCATCCGTCTTGGCCTCCCGGCGGCCGGAGGTCGCCTTCCATGGCCCTGCTCCCTCCTCCGCCGCGGTGGCGTTGCTGCTTGCCGGACCTCGCACGCGAGGTACATCCGTCTCGGCCTCCCGTATCCAGACGGAATCGATTTGGTTCTCCATGATGTATTGGACTCAGGTCTCCATGACATGTTCGATTTAGGTTTCATCACTGATTGTTCTTATGTCCCGATGTCCTGATATGTACGGATGAGTAGTATATTAGGTGCGAATTTTGAAGTCCTATGCTCTGATTGCATTGCAGGCACGAGCTATCTCCCTGCCGCCACCTCCACTGATGGCTGCAGCAGTGGCTGCTCTGATGGAGTGCGGGGAAGGATCCGGCCTAGGCAGAGGCAGGCAATCGACACATTCTGCCTGATGGATGAGCAGCTACGGGACCTGCCATTGCAGCGAAGTCGTCCAGGAGAGCAGCATCCCCCTCAGGCTGTATCTTTTTTACTTAATCTGATGGGAATTGACTGCAATTTTTGCTTCAGCTTTTAATTATTTTGCTAAGTTTAATGATCCCTTGCCCTTGATGTGTCAAGTGGTTTTGTAGCTGCTAATTCTCTCTTGTCATAATGTCCAATTGTCCATGCATTTTCCCTGCTTGTTTTAGACACTGCTAAAATCTAAAACTAAACAGGATGGTATTATAGGCTTGCTGAATATATGCCTTTGACTATTTGTTTCACATGTTATACAGGTGAACATTCCTCGGACCAAAAAGACCTACTGCAAGAACAAGGAGTGCTGGAAGCATACTCTGCACAAGGTGACTCAGTACAAGAAGGGTGACGATAGCCTATCTGCACAAGGTGACTCTGCTACCTTTCTAAATCTAGTTTGCTATTTTGTAGTCCGTGGCAAGCTCATTATAGTTCATTTTCACTAGAGAGTTCATTTTGTTTAACTGAACATACAGAATTGTTTACACAATTCTTGTTTGATGACTACTAGCTAGTGATCATATTTTCACTTCTTGCAGGTTAGTGGCTTTGAAATTCCATTACAGAGATAGAATTACAATACTTCGAGGAAATCATGAGAGCACACAAATCATTCAAGTGTGAGTTTACATCTACTAGTATTTGGATTTTTTATTGCAACTCATTATTACTGTTGTTCTATATAACCTGCTGCTGCTTCTGTGGTACTGTGCTTCCTGTGTCCTCATCCTGGTGATCACACCTCGATCAAATCCTATTGGAATTGATAAATGTCAAAATCTCTTTACAAATGCATTTTATTGGACTTTTGCTGCAAGTACTGCAGCAGATGAGTTACTGAAACATTCCTGTACATTGCTTGTTCCATGCAAATGAGATTCATTGTGATTTTTCTCTCTTGTTGTAGGGCAGCAGGAGCATGGCTGAAGAGAAGAGCTATCCACAGCTGAATGAGGGGATCATGTCATCCCTCTCAAAGCAGTCGGTTGCTATGCACCTTCCTGGCATGACCTTGAGATAGTTAAGTCCATCTTTTTTTGCGTTGCAGTATGATTCTGGAAGTTCATACAAGCTGATGCCTTGGATTTTTCAAATACCCTGTGATAGATAAATATAGCCGGGGTTTGTCATCAATGGTAGCAATTCATCGCATTATGGCAGCAATTCATCACATTACTGAGCACCAAAACTTCTAATCACAATCAATATTTGGGCTGTCCTAGTGATAATACTGCTGAAGGTGCTATTTTCATATTCATTGACAGTAGATTTACATACTAGTTAGTATATTTGCCTGCATGGCTGTGCACAATCTTAATAACTGCGGATTCTAAATGCCTGTTGGCTGCACAGTTTGGGATATAAAAAATGACAAGTATGTATTCTACAGACTATACATGCCTTTACCAGATTAATTGAAAGTGTTTAATCAAGCTATGTAAATTAAGGTTGCAACAATCAAGGTTTACAACACTGAATTCATCATCATATATAGCATAACACCTATTCTATCATAGCTTGAAATAGCAAACCCCTATTCTGTTTGTCATAGCTTGGAATCATCTTTGGCAGTATCCCACAGGTCTCTTTTTATGTATGATGATGGGTCATGAAAACTTTGATTTACATAGGCACAGCTGTCCGTCTCTATTTGCTCTATTTACATAGGCATGTGTAGGAATATTTATTCAGTTTTATGTGTAGTGGAAATAACGCAGCAACTTATCTTCTTACAAGCAACATGTACATATTAGCTCTCCTTAGTTTATAATCATCAGATTAGTAGTGAATAAACTTTTACTTTTTGCTTGCCTTAGTCTGTCTTTTTGCAATGTCATATCAGGCTATTTTCTGAATGTATGTTCTATCTCAGACTCACACTATGTATTTGTTTAATTTTCAGGTTTGCAGTACTGATAATTTTTGTACATTGGTCCATGGGTGGAGTAGTGCTGGTGAAACCCTTGGCTAAGGTGGACAATCTTACTACTCATAGTATGCATTTGTATGTATGTTTGTTCACTTAACATGAGCAATCAGGAGTTCATGCCTTATGTGTTTATAGTTCGGCTTCAGTATCCATTCTATTTGTTAAACCCAAAAATATTGTTGTCTATCATGTGTTGTCTATGTTTTATTCCAACTTTGTGATCAACTATATATATTACTAATGCATGTCATTTTGACTTTTTCAGGAAGATCAACCTTGAGGGAGTCTTGGCAAGCTGAAATGAATCAAATATGGTGCAACGAGAAAGATGTCATGTTGATCTGTGCTAAGAGACATGTATTTTTGTTTATGATTGTCTATTTGTAGCATAAGTTAGTGGTTTGTAATGCAGTTCAACTTTGCAATTACCTATTTGGAAATAGGAAGGCATTTGACTTCCTTACATTGTACAAACTATTGAATGCTTATGATCCAAGTTATTAATATGATTGTCTTTTTGTGCCATTGAATTTTGTAATTTTATGAATTTCTGTGCAATGAATTTGATGCAATAATTGGTTGCCCTTCAAATCTCATGTCGATGCAATAGTTTGTATTGCATCCAAGCTCATGTCGATGTGATAGTTTGTATTGCATCTAATCTCATGTCGATGCAATAGTTCGAATTGCATCGAACATAACGTCAATGCAATAGTTCCTATTGCAACGAACCAAAATGATGATGCAATAGAACCTATTGCATCGAATCAAAATGGTGATGCAATAGATTATATAGCATCGAACCTAATATGGATGTAATATAGTCTATTGCATCGAACGATAGCCGTTGCAATAGATGTATTGCATCAACAAGATTTGGATGCAATAAGCTATTGCATCTCTCAATTTTGATGCAAGAGACAACGGATGGACGATGCAATAGCCGCTTCTCGCATCAAACGAGAAACTGATGCGAAAGGCTATTGCATCAAGACCACTTGCATCGGCTGGCATCAAACGAGAAATTGATGCGAAACCAAACTATTGCATCTATTTTAGACCTATAACATCAAAAATTGACCTGTGCAACAGGGTCAAAATTTAGTAGTGATTCCTGAGTTTATCTGTTTTTATTTCGGTTAAGTCTTGTTGAGTACTTTTGTACTCATGGTTCGTTGACCCTTGTTGCAGGTGAGCCTCATGAGCAGGTCTGTTTTGGACCTTGCTGCATGATTGTTGTTCCTGTCGATGATGATAAGTGAATGTGTGATCCTTGGGCAGGATGCTTATTTTGTGTATTATGTTTATGTTAATTATTCCACTCCACTACTACTATGGTTTGTAATAGTTATTGAATTTAGTGGTGAGGTTTGAAACTACTGTTTTATAAACTAAGTTATTATAAGACTTCCGCTGTTTTTACTCTGATGTATATATTTGAATAAATGTTGTAATACTGCAATGACTCTGTAATGTGATCCTGTTCGGAAATCGTGGATGATTCGGGGTTCCCCGAGGACATCCGACAGACTTCTTAAGTTACCAGGAACATATGCATAGTTGTCAAAGGTAGTTGGACAGTGACAAGTGCATGTGGATCCTATAATTTAGGAGGTTCTGCCACAAGGTCTGGCAAGGACATGTATTGATAACTTATGCTATTGATGGAGAAGCAAACCATGACCAATATTCTACTCACAATAGGGGTAAGTCAAGAGGTAAATGTATATATGAATAGTGCATAATAACTAATCATTGATCACTCAGAGCACTCCTTTCTATGGCATTAGCATGATTATGTAGAATATTAGAGGAATAATCCCAAAGTCATTCTAAATTATAACTCAAAGCATACATTGATTAGTGCAATTACACCTAGTAGTCATGGCTAAGATCAACTTCATGTCTACACATAAGGGATATTACTAAGGAAGATTTAGAACAATGTTTGTCTTCCTTCGTAACTAGATCCTACTTGTATACCTATATTCGGAGGGTGGACTACTGTGGGGGCTACAACCCCGGATACCCACAGTAGACTACATGGGCTGTGCCCCCAGGAGTGGTCCAGCCCATAAGACGAAGCCCTATGGAGCACGACGCTGCTTGGCGCGCCCCATAAGATACTGAGAAGATATCCTGAAGAAACTACGAGATCTGTTAGGATACGTTTGATCCCATGATTCATGTAATCTGTTATTACTTTCTGGTTATCTCCTAGATCTAACTAACTTGTAAGCCTGCCCCCCAGACTATATAAGGCGGGCAGGGACCCCCTCAAAACACATGCAATATCATACGATCGCCAATACAAACCAACAGACCATACGAGTAGGGTATTACGTTGTGCTGACGGCCCGAATCTGTCTAACTCTTGTGTCTCTGTTGCCTTCTTGTTCTTCATTACGCGCACCTCTACAACAAATCTACCATCGTGGGATACCCCTCTGTGGACTGCCGAGCATCTTTTGTCGACAGTTGGTGCGCCAGGTAGGGGTGTGCGTGCTATTTCTATGACAAACAAGATGGTACGTTTTGTAGGCTCTTCGTCCTCCCCAAAGCCTAGCTAGATCTTTACGATCGGATTGATCTCCTGGGTCATCAATGCTGACAAAGACAGAGAGATCATCGATCTAGTGCAGATCAATTCTGCACCGACCACACCAGCACCTACAACAACAGATCTAATCTTAGAACCACCTCTGAGGTCGTCTTTATCAACAACTCACTGCCTGCTCCCCCGCTACCCGAGGAAGCAGCTCAACAATGATAATCTGATCACATCCATTGATTAGGTTGGCCAGAAGCTCGCCGACTGCTTCTCCATCGTGGAATCGACTCTGACCACTCTGGTTCAGCACCGACCACCCTCTTATTCTAATCTATCGGAGGCTGATCAGGAAACTCTAGGGGTTATGGCCCTACCCTTTGGGCTCACCAGCATCGCTGTCTCCTACAAAGATGCCCTAAGGGGCAAATTTGCTGACCAGGTGGGAGACCTCTATCCTCTCACCGATCAGATCGCTGACCAGCTCTTGCTAATTGTCAACATGCTACAAATTAGCTAATGTCCCAAAGCATCCGTCCAAACCATCCTCGAGGAAAACCCAGACTCTGAGTCCTAGGGCTTTACGAAAACTGTCTCCAAAACCGTCGTCGTCTAACCTTCTTTCCCACCCTTTCGGGGAGGTGGGATTTCAATGTTAGCGTCGACAGCCCCCCATGGGATGGGGAAACCGACGAGGACCATGCCGCTCGTGTCAATAGGAGCGCCAACTGTGCGTAGCGTTGAGCAAATGAGGCCACCATCGTGCTAGTCGAGGCTGCCCACAATGGAGAACAACTCGACTCACAAGGGTGGCTATGCCCACTCCACCACAACCTCGATGATGAATTCATCCATGTCCACGGCCATAATGTTGGCAAGACTCCAAGTGCCAACTTGGCTGTGGCTGCTAATGAGCTCGCTCAACTCGAGCAAACGATGGAGGTCGCCAAGGTTGCCACGATGCTTAAAGCTGCACACTGCCAGGTCAACGAGCTGCACCAGGATCAGGGACCCTCCTACTCAACAAGCTCGATTCACCAATCCACCACTCCAAGATCCAATTGTTGCCCCAGCAGAAGCCATTTTGCTAACCAACATCATGATGACGGACAACCCCTCTAGGGGGAGCTAGGGGGAACCGCATCGACTACCCTCTCCAACATGACCAAGAAGTGGAACAAGATGTCCGAGCGCACATCAACAATCTCCAGGACGTGCAACATCATATCGATGGGCGCTGTTTCTCCCACCATGAAGAGGAAGTATGCCGGTGTCAAGAATACGAGCAAGAGTTCAGTAATCCTAGACACAGCCCTCTAGCCACTCAACACCGGCAGCGCTGTAGATCCTGACGGTGATGATCCCAAAGGGCCCCGAGCATTCACCAGAGCACTCCAAACACTCCAATGGCCCCATGGTTTCAAAATCACCAGGGTCGAGCCCTACGAGGGGCAGATGAACCCCACATAGTGGCTTCAAGTTTATGCCACCACTGTGTGTGCCGCCATGGGAGATGCCAGTGTCTTTTCAAACTATCTTCCCATCATGCTCACACCAATCGTGATGAACTGGCTCATGAGCCTCGCCCTAGATTCCATTGAATCTTGGGAATAGTTGAAGAAAGTCTTCACCGACAACTAAATGGCTACATGTACTCGACCAGGCACCAAGCACAATCTGAATCACATCTACTAGAAACCGTCCAAGCTCCTCCATAGCTACATTAGGTGATTTTCTGAGATGAGGAATTATATTCCCAACATCACAGAAGCAGAAGTCATCACCGCCTTCGTCTGAGGACTCCATCACCGCGACCTTCGCTCCAAATTCAATCACAAGCTGCCAAAGGGGATTGGCGAGATGATCACGACTGCCGATTAGTACACCGACACCAAAGAGGCCAAAGTTCCATTCAACGAGGATGTGGGCACTCACTGCCTAGCTCACCATAGTGATGAGCACCTCGATGAATAATGCCATAGTGATCGCCGCTACGACGATAGCAGCCACCATTAGGACAGTGGCTGTGATCGGCTGGAAGGGTCCAAAGCTGGTCAATATTGCCACCGCCGACTAGACCACATCATCGCCGCCATTAACGAACCTCGCACCAAGCACAACTACGACAAGCAGTACAAGAAAATCCTCAAAGTCCCATGCCCCTCCATAAGAACAACAAGCACAAGATGAAGGACTGCCTTGGCTTAGCTAAGGAGTTCCAAGCCAAAAGGAAGGATGCTGACAACAACAATGAAGCCAGAGGTCGCCGACCACCTAGGGACAACAACGATGCCTTCTAGGATCATGACAAGGTGGTCACCACTATCTTTGGGGGCCTCGCTGCCACTGAGAGCAGAAGAGAACGAAAGCTCACCGCCCACCGGGTGCTCGCCGTCAACATAGAAGCTGCCATTGCCAACCCTAGCTATCGCCCCTAGTCTAAGGTCCCCATCACCTTTAGTAAGGCTAACCAGTGGGTGGACATCCCTTACATAGGGTGTTTCCCCCTCGTCCTTGATGCCACTATCAAGAAAGTACTCTTAAGGAAAGTACTCGTCAACGGCGGAAGCGCTCTAAACCTCCTCTTCGTCGAAGCCCTGAAGGAGCTGGGCCTCGGAATAGAAGACCTCACTCCCTATGACTCCACCTTCTAGGGTATGGTACCTAGCAGCGCATCCAAACTACTAGGAGAGATCACCCTCCCAGTATAGTTTGGCATGGCTAGCAACTTCCACATCGAGCACATCAACTTCTACGTCGCTGACTTCAACACCGCCTACCATGCCATACTTGGTTGCCCAGCTCTGGCCAAGTTCATGGCCATACCACACTATGCCTATCTAGTACTGAAGATGCCTTCACCTACTGGAGTTCTGCTCTATGGGCCAACCTCTCCATCGCCTATGCCTGCGAAATAGAGTCTTGCCCTCACCAAAGCCACTGACCTCTCCATCTAGATGGCTAGCGTGGTCACCGACGCCAAGACGGTGCCCGCCGATGACCCAGAGATCCCAGCGCTGGAGCCTCCACATGCCTCTGCCAAGTCCAAGGAAACAAAGGAGGTCATCCTCGGCCTCGATTACCCCACCAAGACCATCAAGATTGAGGCTTATCTTGACCCCAAATAGGAAAGCACGCTCGTCTCCTTCCTATGTGCCAACGCTGATGTGTTTGCTTGGAAACCTGTAGACATGCTGGGGGTACCACGGGGGAAGATCGAGCACTCCTTTAATGTCTGGCCGACCGCCAAACCAATCAAGTAGAAACTCTGATGATTCATGCTAGACAAGGAGGCTATTAGGGTAGAAATAAAATGGCTCTTAGCTGCTGGATTTATTAAAGAAGTGTATCATCCTGAGTGGTTAACAAATCTAGTTCTTGTTCAAAAAAAGAATAAAGAATGGAGAATGTGCGTTGATTACACTGATCTCAACAAACACTGCCCTAAAGACCTCTTTGGTCTACCTCAGATAGATGAGGTTGTAGACTCCATCGCCGGCTGTGAACTCCTCTCCTTCCTTGACTGTTACTCTGGCTATCACCAAATATCTCTCAAAGAGGACAACAAGATTAAAACATCATTCATCATGCCTTTTGATGCGTATTGCTACACCACCATGTCCTTCGGACTCAAAAATGCTAGGGTGACCTACCAAAGGGCCATCCAGATGTGCCTTGACCAACAGATAGCCCGCAACATCGAAGCTTACATCGATGATGTGGTCGTTAAGTCCAAAACCACCGACAATCTCATTGCCAACCTCAAAGAAACGTTCACCAACCTGAAAAGATACATATGGAAGTTGAACCCTTCAAAGTGTATCTTTGGAGTTCCATCTGGCATACTCCATGGCTACATCGTCAATGCCCGCAGTATTGAACCCAATCCCGACAAGGTCTCCACCATTACCAATATAAAAGGGCCAACCTACGTAAAGGATATATAGAAGCTCACAGGGTGCATGGCAGCTCTCAGCCGCTTCATATCATGCCTCGGTGAAAAGGGACTACCATTCTTCAAACTACTCAAGGCCTCCGAGCGCTTCTCTTGGTTAGAGGAGGCTGACACGGCCTTCGAGCAGCTCAAGTTGTTCCTAACAAAGCCTCCAATCATGATGGTGCCTTAACCAGATGAAACCCCATTGATCTACATCGCTGCCACCTCTCGCATCATTAGCATAGCTATCGTCGTTGAGCGCGAGGAAGCCGGGCACACCTATAAGGTGCAACGTCTGGTCTACTTCATCAGTGAGGTGTTTAATGAGTCCAAAACTCATTACCCACAGGTCCAGAAGTTGTTATATGCCATCTTGGTCATGTCACGCAAGCTCCACCATTACTTCGAGTACTATAAGATCATCCTGGTCACCGAGTTCCCTCTTAGGGACATTCTCTGTAACAAAGAGGCCAATGGTTGCATCGTCAAGTGGGCAGTCAAGCTCGGCACTTACTCCATCAAATTCAGAAGCATGCATACCATTAAGGCATAGGCACTGGCTGACTTCATTGCTGAGTGGACCGAGATCTAGGAGCCCATCCCCGCTACTTGCCCCAAGCACTGGATACTGTATTTCGACGGTGCCCTCAACATCAACGGTGCTGGTGTCGGCATTTTGTTCATCACTGCAACTAAGGACAACCTCTGTTACGTTCTCCAAATTCATTTTCCATCCTCCAACAATGCCACGAAGTATGAAGCATGTCTCCATGGACTTCGTATAGCCATCGAGCTCGGCATCAAATGCCTCATGGTATACAGAGACTCTGTACTGGTCATCAATCAGGTCAACAAAGATTGGTCCTATTCTAGTGAGAAGATGGATGTAACACCCTAGGTGTTAGGCTTGCATAATTTGACTTGCATTGCATGAGCATAAGCATCAAGCATTCATATATAAGCTTTTACATGTGAAACATATGATTGAAACATATGAAACATGCCTTGTTATTTCAAGTTTCCTTTGTGTATGCTTATGATCATGAGTGAATAAGTGTAAGTAGTTGATGTTAGTTACTAAAACACCTTAGCTACACTTAGGATGACTAATGGAACATTGTTCATGTAGACCACTTTGTCTAATTGAGCTCCTAAGTGATGATATGCATGTTGACCTAGGAAGTTTTATGTGTAACCAATGTATGAAATGCTTGTGTGACCTTATGAATACATTAAACCTGCTTAGAATGTCATTATGAACAACTTTGGTATTCATGACTAGGGCTAGTTTGGGCACTAAGTCATAGTTCAAGTGTTAGTCATCATTTAAATGTAGTATGTTTGACCTAGTTTGAACTATGTCAAAGAGACATTGCATGGATGTGTTCACTAAAGAAAAGTTGTAGTATTTGAGTAGAGCAACAACTTTTATTTTTAGGTCATAGGCTGGTTCAGTCCTAACATGCTTGAATTTAGCTCACAAGAATCAACATTTCACTATTTTCACACTTGAAAATTTTTGCTGTCTTTTTGTGCCGACAGTGCTGACATACCCAACTTTGTGATGATTTTACTACTTATCCGTTGAGAATGAGGCCTTCATCCTTTAAGGGAAATTGTAGAAGGTATTATGGGCTATAATTTTTGTTAAGGCAGTTTGCGCTAGGGTGCTACGGATTAGGAGATCGAGCTTCACCAAATCACGCTATCAGGCGCAGCTGCTGGCTTTGATGGCGGTCGAGCTCACGCCGTCGTGGCCAACTAGGCACTAGCCGCGCGTGCCATTTGGTGACCGTAGGGCCTGCTCGTTAGGTAGCAACCACCAGCAAGACTCCAGTGACGCATATAACCCACCACAGCATCGGTCATTCTCTCTCGCTCGCCTCCTCGCTCTCAGCTGCTCACCGTGCTCGCCATTGCCATCGCAGTCGCTTCGCCGAGCTCGTGCATGCTCATCGCTGCCCCATTCTCAAATCCACTACATGCATAGCTTTGCCTTGCTCTGCTCTACCATTCCCACCTAGCCACGCTCACCGTTGTGCCCTGGGTAAGCCGCATTTCTTATTGCGCCACCGCGGGTGCGTCCCCACCAGAGTTCCACCATGGCCACATTTCCTTGCTGCACCTCGTGCCTCTCTCTTCCCTATCCTAGAACTGCCTCTAAGCCATAGTACTCAAGTACCACATAGATCCCATGCTACCATGCAGTTCCGCTGGAACACGCCACCGGCGTCGCCGTGGTCGCCATGCCCGCCGTGGCATGCGAGTTTGCCGCAGCGCAGCTTCCTCACCCTTTTGTCCTCCTTTCACGCACACCAAACTGAGCAACCCTAGGTCTGGTTGTTGGCAAGACGAAGACCCTTGTGTTGAGTCAGAACGGTGACCTCACCGTTGAGCTCTATGCACCGTCGTGCAGCGGTGCATGTGGCCAAGCTCACCCGTAGCTTCCACTAAGGCCTAGATACCTCCAGAAGTTCCATTGGACCTCCCCGTAGCCTAGGAAGCCATCACTTGGCCAAGCCTTGGCCGGAGTTGGCCGGCGTACCACCGTGCCATCGCCACCGTCTGCCATGGTCGTCGGTGAGGAAGTTCCCATTCTTCTTTCGGCCATGCGAGACCATCACCGGGTGCGGGCGGAAGTGTAGGTCACGTTGGTGTAGTCACTATCGCCGGTGAGCTCGCCATCAGCGAGAAACCATCGGCCATACCTCTCCCCTATTTTTGTCTCTCTGGCATGTGGGGCCCGACTGACTCGGGGGTCCCAGCTGTTAGTGGCTATAGAGTTTAGGGCTAGTTCATTTATTTCAGATTTGAATGCAAACTTTGAAAAATCATAGGTGGAGTTCTAGATGTCCAATTTTGGTGAACCAAATTTTGTTGTGTTCCTCTTGAAGTGTGGTATTTTATAAAAATATGAGATGTACAGTTCTAGTATTTTTATTGGTGATTAAAATGTAATTAAATAAATGCTTTTTTGAATGTATACAATCTCATAAATTATATATCTTGAGCTAGAAATGTGATAACATTGTGATTCCAATTTTGTTAGTCTTGTGTTGACATGCTCTTGCTAGGAAAAATATTAAGCTCTTAGTAAACTTGATTGAAATATGATATTTCCATTTATCTATTAATAAATTGCATTTTCTAAGGAAAACTATAGGGATAAAAATATGTAACATATTGCTATGCAAATTATTGTACAGTAGTATGGCACTAGTATGAAGCTAGAAAAATATCTATTCTATTGTACCGTGCTGCGTTGCCCACGCGTGCCACTCCTTAGTAGCTATGAGTTGTTAGTGCGACTAGCTAAGGGTTACATAGTGAAACCCCGCCACACTTCCTAGGTAGAGGTGTAGTGGGCTTTACAAACCTCGACATTGGGAATCATGGCTCGGTGGATAAAGATGTACAATTTCTGCAGAAATATTTGACCTATTATAATAGTCGTGCTCACGGATACGAGCAGTCTGGATCCTTCAAGATTAGTGGTTACTGTGGATGGTGGATGGCTAGGAATTGAGATAAACTTGACTATTCTTTAATATCACTTGGAAATTGGGATTGTTCACTAAAGTAGTGATACATGATGCTAAAACTTGATCAACTAAAATTATGAACTGTAGTCAAACAGTGTCAAGCCTTTTGAGCCTCACAGATCCCTTTGATATACTTGCTAAGCATGGTGAGCTTACACTTGCTTTACATCCAATGAAAATCCCGGATGGGTACCAGATTGCTAGTTTGGAGGAGTTAGGCTTGTTGTCAACCAGTCAGTTGTCCCTGTGGATTTGGAGTCTTCGCCTAAAGATCGGAGTTGTCTTTCCGCTGTCTAAACTCTGAGCTTATATTCTTTATACTAATATGTTATGTAATAAGTATTGTCTTTTGATATTACCCTTATTTGTGGCTATATGTGAGATTTGACTTCCTGGGCTCACATATACTGTGTATCTGGTTTTGTCTTTGAAACCAGGTGTGACAAAGTGGTATCAAAGCAATGCTGACTATAGAATGCAAGTCTAGTTAGCACTGGTTGTTTCTAAAAACCTATTTTATTATAAAACTATTTCTCCACCTCCTTGACTCATTGAATTGAATATTTCCAATCCTTGTCCTATTGTCTCCCCTCCTTGATAGCTCCCTTTGAGCTATACTTTCTTATCTCTTTGAGTTGTTGTTCTTGATCTCTTTTAAACTTTCTAGTATCACCTCTATTCAAATTATTGAAGCCCTGATAAGAAGTTTTCCCCTAAGAATGTCTACCAAGTAGCTAGAAGGAACGATTAGTAACGAGCTTGTATTTCATGTTTGAATGGTTTGTATTTATGTTATGGTTGAGTTGGATCTTTGTAATGAGTGCAGTGAATTTGTGGGTTATGCTCACAAATTCATTTATATTAAAGGTTTAAGGTATAAGGGATAAGGAAATAAATAGTCTGGGTTCTCTTTTGTCTTGTTTCCTGCTTTGTCTTCTGGAGCAGTCTGACTTCTATGGCCTATGTCTCCAACCTCTGGGCAACCAAAAATTCTGAGAAAATTCTAGATGAATGCAAACTTCAAGATTTTTCTTTTCCCGCAAGATTCACCATGATAGATATTCTGGTTTGGGAAATATGAAAATCGCAAGGCGATACATCTGCGCTGTCTGGAATCTGGAATAATTTCTATTGAGCAAACATTTCGACCAAGTTAACTGCAGAATCTGAAGGAGTGGTCTAAAAGAAAGATGTGGGGAATTTTATAAGCTTTCCAACAGTTTAAGATGTAACTTTATTGGATAAATGGAACTCGAGATATGGATGTTTTTCTATGCTGCTGTTTTCTATCTAGGAAAGGATCAATGTTTCTTATTCTTATCTATGTCCACAAGCTCTCTAGGATGTCAGAGGATGATAATACACCTTGAAGAAAGTTACATGTTGGATGTTGGTGCCCCTATACCATCTCTTCTTAAGGGGTGTAGCTAAGCTAAGAGTGTTGTGAGTTGGTGAACCACAAGGAGTTCAGATCTACGTCAAGATTGATCTTTGAGCTAGCTATGGTTAGGAGTTCGATCTTCACGTACCGAGGATATAGACAATTGCAAGAATGCTCAAGACTAAGATTAACTCTTGAAAACAATTGGATTGATTTTGATTTATATTTAAAGCTCTTTCCTTGAAATGAAATGTTCAAAAGATGTTGGAAAATGAATTAACAACCTTTTGATTCAAGAACTTTGAAAAACTTCTTCAAAAGTTGATTCGAGCTAAGATCAAAAAGGGTTTAAGTTTGTTTTCTCACTTTCAAGAGTTGGTATTTGAAACTTAATTTCAAAAGTATTTCACCAAAGAATAAGAGTTGATTTGAAAAGAGTATTAAAGTTTAAAAGATTCAAAAAGAGTTGCTAAAGACTATATTTGAGACATTTCAAATGTTTTGATTTGAATTTTGAAAGACTCTTTTGCTCATTCAAAAGAAAACAATTTGATTTGAACTGCTTCACTCAAGGTTTTAGTTTAAAAATAGATATTCATAAAAAGTTTGAAAGTATCTTATTCCTAAAACTACAAAAAGTTGAAAGTGAAATCAGATTTGAAAACCCACTTTGCTTTGAACTAAATTTCAAAAAGAGTAAAATGTATTCGGTTACTCTTCAAAGTGTTATTCTAAAAACACTTTTGAACCATTTTATTCTAAAACACTTTGAAAATGACTCCAAAGTGTTTTTAAAATGGGTTGTTTGAAAAAGACCGATTGAATTTTTTTTTGAGTTGTCTTATTTCAATTTTTATTTGAAAGGTGTTCAAAATGCTTTCAAGATATTTTACAAAACTTTGAAAATTTTGGTTCAAAAGTTTGTAACAATTTGCATTTGGAAACTGATCACTTTTGGCTTTGAATTAGAATTAAGTTTGATTTCAAAACAAAATTTGAAAAGAAAAGGTTTGAGTTGATTTCAAAAGTGTAGTTCCAAAAGAAGTCTTCCAAAATGTTTCCAAAGGGTTGAAAATTATTTGATTTGATTTAATTCCCCAAAAGTCTTATTCCAAAAAGAACTTGAACATGTGTTTGACTTCAAAAGAAAATGGGAATTAAAAACTTACTCTCTTCATTTCTAAAGTAGTTTCGAAATTGATTTGGTTTGATTTCAGAAATCCCAAAAGAGTTCATTCAAAGTGATTTGAAAATAAAGTTTGAATGTTTCATTTGTTTTCTAAAATCTTTAAAATCCCTTGATTGAAACAGATTTCAAAAGAACCTGAGTTGATTTGTCTGCTCTTTATCTGAGATTTGATTATAAAGTCGAGTTTCCAAAAGAGTTTGAAAAAACAAAGCTTAGTATGTTTCCTCAAGTTTCCAATATTTTGAAAATGGTTGGGTTTGTTTCAAAACCTTAAAAACATTTATTCAAAGAGTTTCAAAGCATGGTTGAAATATTTTCTTGATTTCTAAACATAAAACATATTTTGAAAGCTATTTCAAAAGGAGTGGAAAAAGAAAATTTGTTTGGTTTTGATTTAAAGTCTTCCTTTTGAAAAGTAAAACATTTTAAAATACATGAAAAGATGAACCATAGAATTCAAAGTTCTGATTCAAGCTAAGCAAGATCTTTTAGAAGCTTAACATATGGATAATAAGATTCATTGGAACGAATTAAGAGAAGCAACAAGATCAGACTTGGAATAAGATGGAACAAGAATCTGCAAGAGTAGCCATGTGATGAATTCTCATACAACACAAGGTGAGTATCAAGATGGTGTTGCTCAAGGAAGTGAAGAAGATCTCAAGTTGAAGTATCCCTCTCTTCTTTGCTCTTCTTCTCTGAATCTCAGGGACGAGATTCATCTTAAGGGGGATAGAATTGTAACACCCTAAAATTAGCTACTTTCTAAAAAGAGTAAAATAATTTTTGTTAATTGTTTTGTGCTCATAAAAACATAGGTAAAAGAAAATTAAAATCCAACAAAAGGGTAGCAACATGTTTGCGCATACATGCCGTTGCATTGGTACTTTCGTGATGAGTGGTTTGGAAAATAAATTCAAATCTCAATCTTCAAAATATTATTTTCAAGTAGTGGTTTAAAAAGAATTTGAAAACTTGCAAAAACAAAAGTTAGATAAGATGCTTTGTTTTGAAAACTTCCAAAGGCTTAGAAAATGTTTTAAGACACGTTAGAATGATGCCTCTCTTTTCGGGAATCTTTCCGACCTTTTTCAGGATTAAATTCCTATTTCTTGGAGCTTTGTCTTTTTTCTCGATCAATGCAAAAGTCTTTTTTGGAGCTAAAACCACTTTGGTTATGTTCCTCATTCTTCCATCTATCACTAGGAATTTTTCTAGTATTTTTCGGAGCTCAGAGATATTTTTTCGGAGCCTAAATAGCAATTCCCAATTTTTTGTAATTATTTTAATTCTGAAAATCAATAATTTCTAAAATATCTCCGCTTTCCAAAATCTCCCAACCCTGCGTATATATATATGGCGGCGTAGCTCTCGATGCAAGGATTCTAGAAGTACAGCCCGTTTTTTGAGCCGCCACTCGTAGCCCCGCAGATCGGACGCCGAAGTTCGGCACAGCTAGGTTTCCGACAAACTTCCGGCGAGCTTTTCCAGCCGAACCGTCGCCTTCCGGTGTTGAGCACCACCACCACGAGGTAGATCTCGTCGTCCTCTACATTGTCTTACCATCCTTTCACGAATCCATGCCCGTTCATCGTTTCTGTAATCTCTGTTTTTCTTCTCCGGTGAGGAACCACCATGACTGACGGAGCTTCTTCGTTCTTCGTCGTCCGACACTATAGCACCATCTCTGCCCCTTGACTGCACTCCAACGCCTTCATCGCGCGGACCCCACACCCCATCCTTGGCCCCAAGGCCTCTCACGCTCTGCACAGCAGGCACCGCCACCGGCCTATGCGGGCTCAGCCGTGCAGGCCCTGCGCTGGCCAGCTGCCGGTGCTGCCTTGTTGTGCGCGTGGCGGGCTACCAGCCGCGTAGCCGTGTGCCGCTGCCGGCCTGCCAGGTCCATCCGTCCTCGAGCCCCTCTGCGAGCAGCAGTAGCAACCTGCCATGGCTGCCATGGCCACGTACGTACTGCACGCAAGGAAGAAGGTGACCAAGGTAGAAGATGCCGTAATTACAGTTTTGCCACCCAACGTGTTTAGCCGTAGTTTATTCATTTTAATTCCGTTTTAAGTGGTTCAAGTTGCGTTAGATTCATGTCGCCGAGATCTACGCAGTAGAGTTACTAGTTTATATGTCAAATTTTTATGAATTTATTTTATTAAAATATTAATTGTGTCTATAATTAATTAATTGCTAATTAATTAAAGTCGATTTAGGTTTTTGATTTTGATTCGATTGCGTGAGTTTCATCGCAATGTGTGATACATGTTAGGAGCGCCATCCAATATAACAAATGTTTCTTGATTTTAATATAAGGTATTAATTTAATTTATATTTATTCAATAGCTTTTAATTAAAAGCAACTACATAGGGCTAACTTCGTTCTTGTCATGTTAAATCGTACCAATGTAAGGTACGCGTTAGTAGCAACGTTTATCATGTGACATGTTCATAATATTATAATTTAAATATTAATTTGATTAATGATTAGGTAAAGTTGTTTCTAAATAACAACAACCTAGGATAGTATTCATCTTTTATAATTACTTATTAATTAATGTCAACTTAAATATGTATTTATTAATTATAATTTGCTTAGTTTCAACATGATTTATATAAAGTCAGTTAAGATGCTTTCACATACATTTTTCTCTTGCAAAGTTAAAGTTAATTTGATTAAATGATACGTGCATGTTTATGTATAAAATATGACTAGTTTAACTCGGCTTTTAAAATAAAATGTGATTTTATGTAATCTGAATTAATATGCTTCATATAGTTTTGCTCAATTAAAATAAATAAAGCATATAGGCTTTTTCTCTCTTTTGTAATAGAAAATCCCGATAGTCGTTTCTTTTTAATGATAGTTCTGTTATCGGCGATTCTTGCATTCCCAGGATTGTAGCGACGATCCCACTCTTTTAGTATATTGTTTTATAAGCAAAATCTTTCGGTAGATGTATCTTTTCAACCGTAGCTTTGATTAGCATGCCTCCCGTGACTGTGTTCGTAGCGATATGTAGAATCATATTTCAAACTCTTTTACTTATTTTTCTATGATTAGTGTATTGTTCTGATATAGATGCAATTGTATGCTATGCATGTATGTGTATGGATGTTGTGTGGTGTTCTACGATTACGTCCAGTCGGTGAGATATATGTGGTGATCCATAAGAAGAAGAAGGACGTTGAAGATTAAAGCTTACCGAAGGGTCGGTATTTAAGGCAAGTGTACCAAAGGCCACTTGTACCTATGAACAATTGCTATTCATATTCATGCATGTGTCTAATTTGATATACCTTTAAGGACTTTACCTAGATGAATACTTGTACCACATATCCTTGTTACCTAGGGTTTGGGTATGCATTTTGGATAGATGCTGCAGTGCTGAACATAGAATAATAGTTAAACATGACTAAAGACATTATGCAATATGATAACATGAAGCTTTTTAGCAATAGATAGTGGCTAGAGTATGGGGTTGAGTACTCTAGTGCCTCTCCATAAGGACTTAATCCTGAAGCGGCAACCTAGGAGGTTTCGTACAACCCTGAGTGTCATATGGCTCTGACTTTAAACTGTTAACTAGATTGTACTAGCTTATCTGTAGATTCCAGTAAGGGTAAGAGGGTATCTTTCCTTTTTCTGCTAGGATGTGTATACCAGCATTGCCCACGCGTGCCACTCCTTAGTAGCTACGACTTGTTAGTGCGACTAGCTAAGGGTTTCATAGTGAAACCCTACCACACTTTCCTAGGTAGAGGTGTAGTGGGCTTTGCAAACCTTAGCATTGGGAATCATAGCTCGGTGGGTAAAGATGTATAATTTCTATAGAAATATTTGACCTATTATAACAGTCGTGCTCACGGATATGAGCGGTCTAGATCCTTCAAGATTAGTGGTTACTGTGGATGGTGGATGGCTAGGAATTGAGATAAACTTGGTTATACTTTAATATCACTTGGGAATAGGGATTGTTCACTAAAGTAGTGATACAGGATGCTAAAACTTGATCAACTAAAATTGCGAACCGCAGTCAAATAGTGTCAAGCCTTTGAGCCTCATAGATCCCTTTGATATACTTGCTAAGCATGGTGAGCTTACACTTGCTTTACATCCAATGAAAATCCTGGATGGGTACCAGATTGCTGGTCTAGAGGAGTTAGGCTTGTTGCCAACCAGTCAGTCGTCTCTGTGGATTTGGAGTCTTCGCCTGAAGATCGGAGTTGTCTTTTCACTGTCTATACTGTGAGGTTATATTCTTTATACTAATATGTTATGTAATAAGTATTATCTTTTGATATTACCCTTATTTGTGGCTATATGTGAGATTTGACTTCCTGGGCTCACATATAGTGTGTATCTGGTTTTGTCTTTGAAACTAGGTGCGACATGCTGGAACACGCCACCGGCGCCACCGCGGTCGCCATGCCCGCCGTGGCATGCGAGTTTGCCGCAACGCAGCTTCCCTACCCTTTCGTCCTCCTTTCACGCGCACCAAACTGAGCAACCCTAGGTCTGGTTGTTGGCAAGATAGAGGCCCTTGTGTCATTGCCATTGAGTCAGAACAGCGATCTCGCCGTTGAGCTTTGTGCGCCGCCGTGGAGCGGTGCATGTGGCTGAGCTCATCCGTAGCTTCCACCGAGCCCTAGATACCTCCAGAAGCTCCGTTGGACCTCCTCACAGCCTAGGAAGCCATCCCTTGGCCAAGCCTTGGTTGGAGTTGGCCAGCGTACCGCCGCGCCATCGCCGTCGTCCGCCATGGTCGTCGGTGAGGAAGTTCTCGTGCTTCTTTCGGCCATGCGAGACCATCACCGGGTGCGGGCGGAAGTGTAGGTCACGTTGGTGTAGTCACTACCGTCGGCGAGCTCGCCGTCAGCCGGATCTCTCCCCTATTTTGTCTCTCTGGCATGTGGGGCCCGATTGACTCGGGGGTCCTAGCTGTCAGTGGCTGTAGAGTCTAGCGCTAGTTCATTTATTTTAGATTTGAATGCAAACTTTGAAAAATCATAGGTGGAGTTCTAGATGTCCAATTTTGGTGAACCAAATTTTGTTGTGTTCCTCTTGAAGTGTAGTATTTTATAAAAAATATGAGATGTACAGTTCTAGATTTTTTATTGGTGATTCAAATGTAATTAAATAAATCCTTTTTGAATGTTTACAATCTTGTAAATTATATATCTTCAGTTAGAAATGTGATAACATTGTGATTCCAATTTTTTAGTCTTGTGTTGACATGCTCTTGCTAGGAAAACTATTAAGCTTGCAGTAAACTTGATTGAAATATGATCTTTTTATTTATCTATTAATAAATGGCATTTTCTATGGAAGATTATAGGGATAAAAATATGTAACATATTGCTATGCAAAATTTTGTACAGTAGTATGGCACTAGTATGAAGCTAGGAAAAATATATAATCTATTGTTTGACACTTTTCTATAGGGTTTACTATTTTCACTAAAATAGGCCTTGTTAACTTGTCATTTTTGCATATGATGTTATACATGTCCTATTGGTATGAAATTTTAACAGTAGCTATTGTGAGCACTAGAAAGCTACTATAATTTTATGAGAATTTATTATGCACATTTGGTATATGTTTGTTATTTCCCCTAATTATCTAATTAAATTAATAAAGGCATTTAAATAAATAGATTATACTTGACCATGATGTTTTCTATGGTACTTGTGATGCATAGTAAATGTTGATGTTCATAATAAGGCTCAGAAGCAATTGGTTGTATGCAACTAATTAATTATTGCTTCATAATTCAAATAGATGGTTGCATGTATAGTTTCGGTTGGGTGTATGATTTCATGTTGATAATGGCCTTTTCTATAAAACTTGTTAATAACAAAGTTGTAGATAACTTACTAATCTACCTTGTGTTAAAGTTTTATGGTCATAGGCCTTAGGGTTTAAGAGTTTTAGCTATTACAAGTTTGCTATCCAAAATGTTTAGTTTCTTAATAGATTTGAGTGACTGATTTGTTTGTACTAGATAACTATTAAATCACTTTGAGAGTATTATAAGAAAGTTGTAGAAAATTTCATAAGATTTCCAGAATCTCCACAACCATATGATTTCAATGTATATAACTCTAGTTATTATTAAAACCAGTAGCTGCTGTTTTGTGGTTCGGGAAATAAATGGTAAAAGTATTTGCTTAAGTAATAGAGAAGAGATATGCACCTACTCAGTAGAATCAGATGCACTTGTTATTACCTTAATACCATGCTATTGAAAATGCTTATGAGTATGCACTCATCATGCTTTATCATACTATACATGTCAGCATATATGCATTGGCGATGTCTTATTCCATGATCATGCATATAGGATCCTCAAGCCGTAGCTCCAGAAGAAGAGGAGCAGACTCTAGAAGAGCTCCCGGAGTGCCCTGATCACCGCCCCACATCTTTTCTGAAAGGCAAGCCCTGGAGCATTTTAAGTCTCACAGTGTTTTACAAAATATTACTTAAGTCATTTATGATTGATGCATTAGGTTATAAGAGTTGACTAGAAACACTTGATGGATGGAACTACCTTGTCTAGATATATACACTTTGAACCCTATGTAGGTCTAGGATCGAATATATGCTTAGCCATGCTTAGACCGGTAGAAGTCGGGTGATTTCCTGTCACCTAGGTTTGTGTTAGGAATAAATTCCTAGCTGGTTGAAATCAATTCGAATCGCCATCTCTCCCAGATAGTGAGAAACTTCACTAGTCCCAACATTGTAGTAATTATACTATGGGATGTGATGGTTCAGATAAAGATGGAATTACTACACCTTCTATAGTTACTATTGTATGCTCTTAAAATGATATATCACATGTTTGGCACAAGGATAGTTGCTAATCTAGAGATGGATAGTTATAATTAACTTGATGACGAAACTATAATTGTATAACTAAGTTAATCGCTTTTTATGCAAAATGTTGTCAAGCTACCTCCACTTATATAGCCTTGCATAATCCTTGGAGTCAATTTATTTCTGGTTTATGATGGGTAAGTCTAGCTGTGTACCTTCTCGTACTCAGGGTTTTATTCCCATTGTTGCAGATGGTACCATCTATCACAGATATTGCAAGAATTGCTTCTATCCTGCCATGGATGAGGAGTGAGCCTTGGGCAGGCATATTTAATAATCCTTTTGTCATGCTTTTGTGGATCCTCATCATGTGTTGGCACTGTATTTTAACTATGTTGACAAATGCTACTTTTGAACTTCAATTTGCTTCCGCTACTATCTATCAAACTTGGTTTGTAATAACTTTATTTTCGTACTCTAATGATGGAACTGTTTCTATGAACTTTATGAAACGTGTGACATGTATGTTGAATCATGTACGATCTTGGTTGTATATGGATCGTTTATCGAGACCCGTCGCGGTACTCAATGGACTACCAGGTTTATATGGGCCAAAGTATGATAGTGCAACTGCTTGCAGGCCGCCATTGTACTTGTGATCTTATAAATTGGTTGGTTCTACAACAATGGACGTGTACTACGCTAAGATCAAGAAACTCGAAGGGAAGTTCTACGGTATCGAGTACCATCACGTGGTACGAGATCAAAATTAGCTCACCAACCACCTATCTAAGATAGGCTCTTCTCACGCCGCGATTCCACCTAGGGCCTTCGTTTAAGACCTCTTTATGCCGTCTATTAAGGAAGAGAAGGAAGTTCAAGAAATTCCCCCCGCCGAGCAGTTGGTTCTTGCATTTCCTTCGCCGGCTATAGATTGGAGGGAACAGTTCATCAAGTATCTCACCAGCGCCGATGTAACCGACGACAAGACCAAAACTAAATGCGTCATTCACCGTAGCAAGCATTACGTGCTGGTGGATGGGAACTTGATGAGGAAAAGTGCCAAGGAAGGGATATTGCATAAATGCATCACCGAAGAAGAGGGAGTGAAACTACTTGAAATTCACTCTGGCTCTAGTGGCAACCACACAACCTCTATAAACCTGGTTGGCAAAGCTTTCTAAGCTAGTTTTTTTGCCAAGCAGAAGACCTCGTCCGACGTTGTGAATGATGTCAATTTTTTGCCAAGCAAATACATGTGTTGGCGTAGGAATTACAGACCATCCTAGCTTCCTAGGCCTTTGCATGCTAGGGACTTAACATGATCAGGCCTTTCAAGCCTATGCCAGGTGGTTTTCGGTATGTGTATGTTGCCATCGACAAGTTCTCCAAGTGGATCGAGTACAAGCCTCTTGTTTCAGCTACTGCAAAGAAAGCAGTCGAGCTCTTCGAAGACATCATCCATAGATTGGGTCTCCCGAACAGCATTATCATCGACCTCGGAACTACATTCACTAGCCATCATTTTTGGGACTTCTACTGAAGACCAATGCATCTCCAGTCAAATACATCTCTGTTGCCCATCTTAGAGCCAACGACCAAGTCAAACGGGCAAACGGACATGATCCTCGATGCCCTCAAAAAGAGACTATACTAGAAAGAGGAAAAGCATTTGGGCTAGATGGCTCAAAGAGCTCTCAGCTATGGTCTAGGGACTGCACACTCAAGCTAGTCACAACACCGATGTGTCTCCATATTTTTTGGTCTATGGCTTAGAGGTCGTACTTCCCACGGACATTGCCTTCTGAGCACCTAGAGTAGAGCACTATAATGAAGAGCAAGCCACTAGTTGTTTGGACAGAGGACAGTCGATAGGGCCGAAGAAGAATGCCTGATCACTTGCATTCTGCATGGCCAAATACCTAGAAGGCTTGCAAAGATACTACAATCGCAATATCAAAGGTCGTTCATTTGTGGTCGACTGATCTCGTTCTCCGCAGAAAGCACAAAACCAAAGGGATGCATAAGCTCTCCTCCCCCTAGGAAAGGCCTTACATGGTCAAAGAGGTTACCCGACTGGGGTCTTACCGGCTATGTGACATAGAAGGAGTCAATATCCCCAATTCATGGCACATCAAGCACCCTATATGTTTCTATCCTTGAAACACTCTAGATATGTACTCTCCACTCCATGATGAATAACGTTTTTGTCACCATAATTTGTCTCCACTATTTCTCCACTTCAGTTTAATCTCCATTTGCGGTTGCCAGCTCTAAGCTACTCCTTAACAAACTCCAACAATTATATGTGATCTTCATAAATGCTCTGCCACATTTCTCCATACTAAAATATCTTTAAGATATTTTGCCAACCATCGAGTAGCACACATTCTGCTCTATGTTCTTTTGAGAAAACCCAGTCTCCGATCTCTCCCTACATGTGCTACGGGCTCCGCGCTCTGTGTTATGGGTGGTCGACAATGGTTCCTTGGTCACGCCTGTTCCACCTACACATGCACTGGCTCCAGTGCTTGACGTTATGGAATACGGGCTAGCCAAGGCCAAGAGCCTAGTAACGAAATAACTGCTCGGACCCTACTTATACCACATATAAATGCATTAGGGTTAACAACATGTTTCTTTTTCACCACAAAGTGCTAGCAAGCCGCATAAACATGCACATGTCATCTACATACAACATTTATATAAATACATAAATGTTTGCTTATGCCCTCATGCATCTAACTCTCCTCTCCAGATGTTACGTATAGGTTTCTCTCCACTTAGGTCATTGCGCTTGGCCCACACCATCTACCTCGCTGAATAGATCAACATTGCTGGCCAGCTTCTTCGCCGCGTCCTCCACCTCATCCTTCAGCTGCTCCTGCTTCATCACACCGGTCCCTCAGGCAAATCCGGCTCCTATCGCTTGAAGGTTGATGGCAGGGTAGCGAGACCGGACCATCGCTAGGGCATGTGTCACGACGGAGACAACGATGTCACAGTTGAAGCTCTTGAAGCTCTCCCATGCTGCCTTGCACCTGTCAATGATGGCGTCCGGACATGGCGGCCTATCATCAGGCTGAGGAGCTACCTCCATGTCAATGCAGTCGAGCACTGGCCTAACTCCAGCCACCATGGTGTTAAGTTTTCCCCTCTAGGTCTATGCCTCTAGCTCTAGCATGTCAAACTATGCCCTGGTCCTTCGACGGTATTCTGCAGACACCAAAGGGATCCGTCAAATGAAGCAATCATATTAGCAACAACTCCGACCACGCACTACTCACCTTCTAGATCCAGCGCTAGTTTCTCCGCTTGCCCGAATGCTTTCTCCTTCTCCGCTTGGAGTTGACCAATGACTTCTCGCAACTGGCTGAGCTCCGCATCTTGCTCTACAAACATATTAGTGTACAACAATGTCAAGACTGTTTAGTAATATAGAACAAACTCACCGATACTCAGTACCTTTGTTCTACTTGAAGATGCCTCTCAACTGCTCGAAGGTGCGCCCTAGCTGCTCAGAGATGCTGTTCAGCTACTCAGAGGTGCGCTCTAGCTACTCGAAGATGGTCTTCAGTTGCTCGGATAGGATGCCCTTCTAGTACTTTAGGTCTTTGGCATTGGATTCAGCAAGATCCCGTTTGAGCTGGGCCCTCTGGACGTTCTTCTCCATCAGCTTCTCTGCCTCCTTTAGCTTTGCGTTCTCCAAAACAAGGGGCTCAATCCTCTTGATCAGCTACTGCTGGTGTATGGCAATTCGCGCTATGCCTTGCAAAGCACCAAGATTCTAAACGACCTTATTCTCCAATTCCAAAGATGGACATCGTCGATGCAATACTAACATCGATTTGCTTCATGGTTGTGGAAAGGTTGGACTGCAGCCTCTTCACCTCCTTGGAGGTGTCTTCCTCCTCCATGACCACAACTTTGTCCCCCCACTTGCGGAGGATGCGGATGGCTTGAGGTCATAATTCTTCACGCTCAATCTCCTCGACCTCATCCTCTTCCTCCACAGCTAGTGGCACTCCCTGGGTGCTCGGTGGCATAGCTTGGGGGATTGATGGCTGCATGAAGCGACCGACCATGCCCCATGGCATCTTTGTGCATGATGCTTGCTCCTCCAACGCTACCGTCCTCTACGCCCTAGACTCCAGCATGATGTTGGTAGCTCCCGCCTTTGCCTCTGAAGACTCAGCGGCTCTCGCTATCGCTCCTGGCATCTCCATCACATCGGACACCGTCATCGCCAACCGCTCTCCACCGCCACCTCCATCAGCAGCGGTGGTTGACTCCTCCATAGACCGATGAGCAACCAGGGACTCTAGGACAAAGTTCGTCCAAAATGTCTCTATGCTGGGAATAGCCCTCGGCTGCTTGTCAGTCTGGCCTAAAGGATTCAGGTCCTATGCGTGCCCCTTTCTGCATTAGATCAGCTCATCGGTCCCACAACTATGAAAATCAGAAAGCTACTAATCCCAAGGCAAAGATACTTACACATCAGCTTCCTGGTAGACGGTTCTAAACTGGCGCTACCCTGGTGTCAACCCACGTGGCCTGGGCTGGAGGTCTTGTGGCCCTTGCCATCGATGTCTCTTCCGCCTGCTTCTCGAGGACTCCTTCCCCTCCCTCTGATTGCACCGCCATGCGCATTTTATGTGATGGCGCCTTAGTGCTCAGAGGGGGAGCTACTAGAGCCTTGTCGTCGTCCGACCACTCAGATATTGCCGCACTTTGTGTCCGAGTGGTCTGATCACCACCAAGCGAGATGCTACCCAGCCTGTGGGGAGCTGCATCCACTGTTCTCCTCTTCTTTCGGCTGGCTCATCTTGCACCACCCTTTTCCCCCAGACCTTCTCCGACATCGGGGAGGACTCTCTATCCGACCAGCACCTATGCCTCTGGATTTGGATGAGGTGTTGATGGCACCTTCCTTCAGTTGAGTGGTTGGCCTGGCATCTACTGCCTTCGGCCAATCGCTCCTCGGCATGCTCGAGAAGTATGCTGCCCATTCCTACAAACGGATCTTTCCACAAGCGAATCAGTTCACTTCTCGGTACTGGCATGAGATTAAATCACCAGGAACAATAGTCGAGATTTTTACCTAAGGAGGTGGGTTCATGCTATTGAAGGCTCTTGGCTTACCCTAGGCACATTGAACGACACGTTTGGAGCGAAATAGCTCTGTGGACCTAGTGTAGCACAGCCTCCTTCGTTAGTCTCTCTGACCTCTCCTAGGTGCCGTCAGTGTCTCCCTTGAAGTCAAAACCCGGATGGGCCCTCTCCTTGCAGGGCTAGATATGGCGCACTATGAAGCTCACTGCCACCACCACTTCCGTTCATCTTCATGCCCTTTATCAGCCTGAGGAGCTCCTTCACCTGATCCATATCAGCTCTGGTCGGCTTCTCCGACCAGCTCTTCTAGGTTCTCTGAAATTTGGTCGATGTCGTACTGGACGACAGGATGACTCTGCTTTGTGTAGAATCCACCTGGCATTCCACCCCCTTCAGCGAGGTATTTAGCTGGCATAGTAATGTACTCGCTTGTCATCCCATTACGGAGCTAGTAGATACACACTGCCGACCACACTTGTCCTTTTTTGTCTCTTTCTTTTTTTCTTGTTTTTATGAATAACTTTTGCATAGCCCAATGCTTCTTTTCTGCAACAAAACTTTTGAGAGATAGCAACAATAACTTAGAGCATTTATTTGGTGGATATCCTATCAAGAATATTTTTGTGTTCACTCCTAGTGTAGGAGTGAAATATTTTTGGGTGGATCTAGATGGAATGGCATGTTGTTGCGCCTACCCCCAGTGTAGGAGTAGCACATATGTGGGTGGTGTGTACGTGATCTTGATTTTAAGAGCATGATAAAACTCTCATAAGGGTCAACAAAGCTTGACTAAACTCAATGCAAAACAAGCAACATATATGTGGAAGTTTTCCTATTCTAAATAACATATATGGCTCTGGTAGGAATTCAAACTTTATCATACAAGAACTCATCATGTAGCATTTTCATATCTTTCAAAAGATAAATCTCCAGAACTTTAGTATCACTTGGAACAAGATAAACAGCAGCTCCGACCTTCTCATATCATATCCGTCAATTTACCAAGACTTAGATCAAGCATATGCTACCCATGAGTTTCAAGTTTAGAGTAAATTCTTATATCAAAACAGTCGTATTCAAAACTTAAGGAGAATTCAAGGCTGAAAACTAGGTACTTGAAAGGAATTACGATAGAGCAACTATTCATCATTTCTATTGCAAGAGATTATCCTCAGAGTCCATTTATTTAGCTCTTAAAACTAGAAAACTAGACACACACTTTTTATTTTGTTTTCATTTTTTCAGATAACACCTTACTAGTATATATATAAGACAAAGATAAATTTTTGTTTTGCTTTTAGTTATGCATTTTTTAACTAGTATTTAGCAAACTCAAAAGGAAAAGAAATACTTAGATAGATACACGGGGGATGCTTTTCCCCCAAGCTAGATGTTGTCGTTGTTGAATGTTGAAGTTGAGTGATCCTTCTCAGAGCAGATTTGCTAGTGAATGCCCTTCTCTTCGTCCATGGATGGAGTGGATGAAATCGACGACATGAACTTGCTCTTGATCATATCATCCTGTAAAATACCAACAAGAATACCAAAACTCGTTGAATGGATTAGGATAAGGGGTTTGTCTTCCGCCGTAAGGAGATTAATTATTCTTGAGGTTTAGAAATATTTTTGTATTGGCAGAATTTTAGCAGGATGTTTACCTAATATATACTTTTTTAGGGTTTCCTGATTTATGATATGTAGAACAGAAAAATATGTATGCATGGTATTTTTAAATTTTATGCCTCCACAGTGAACATTAGCATGTGTATTTACACCGTAGATTTATTCACATGGGGCTTAGGATTTTTAATGCAGTGATGAAATGTTGTCATGAAACTTTTTATCTTTCTTTTATTAGCACAATGTAAATGTAGAAAAGTAAATATGCTAAAGTGAAAATAACTTATGCAATGCGGGAAAGTAAATATGGATAATTACCGATGTTACCTTCCCGGCGAGGGTTCGGAATTTTAAGTCCTCTAAATAGGACTTGACTAGGATAGCCCTTTATTCTCTAGGTGCATCTATCGGTCCTGGGGATGGAGACCTTGATGGTTGCACCTCTAGTGATGGTGACTCATATGTTGCCACCTTTTTCGTCCACACCTACTTCATCTATGGACTGGTCTTAGGCAGAGTAGGTTCATCTTTTGTAGGTTCTTGTCGACAAAATATGGTCGACAGTCTACCGAGGGGTATGCCCATGGTAGTAGATGAATTGGTAGATATAACACCCCAGGTGTTTGGCTTCCACATTTGCACTTGCATTTCATAAACATGAGCATCATTCATCCATTCATGAGCTTAGAATTGTATGAAACATGCTTTTGAAACATTGCTACATATTGTTACATTCTATGTGTGATTGTTTTAGGAAATGAATAGTGTGTAACACTCAAGTGCAACATGTGCAACTCACTTTAGTGAAACATGGTTAGCTAGTACAATGCCACAAACTCATGAAACACATGAAACATGGTTTTGAAACAGAAGTAACAAAGTCACTTGTTTTTCCTTGTTTCAATACATGTGATGCTTGATTTTGGTGTGACCAATGTGTGGTGTGGCTAATTATCCTCTCAAGCAACTTAGTATACTTAGAATGTCATTAGGAACAATGTTCATGTTGATCATTTTGCCTAATTAAGTTTCCAAGTCATGGTTTGACTATTGTGACCTCTAGAGCTCCTTGGTTTGACTATTTAAAATAGTATAGCTTAGAGTGTTTGCATGTCTGAGCAACCTAAAGCAAAGTTGTAGAAAATTTTTTAAGGAACAAACTTTGTTTAGGAGCCAAGTCATGAAAATGTGTAGGACATGCTCAAATAGGGCCCACAAGCTAGAAATTAGTGTTGTTCCAGCACTTAGAAATTTTCTAAGTGTTGGAGCTGTTTTCCAATTTCATGAAGGGGACTTTGGAGCCTTGTAGATTGAAATCCATGGCGAATTAGCTCGAGCTCAAGTTGAGTTAATTGGAGTACTCACCTTGCTCTATCACATAGTTCAACTAGATTAGCAATTGGCTAAGTCGATTAGGAGATAAGCACCGTTGAAGATCGCCAATCAGTCAGCTTCAACAGGCTTGATGGCCGTTCTGATCAGGCCGGTCATGGCCGACCGAGGCCAGAAGGTGGCCGCCGTGTGGACGCCATGCGCCCAGCTTGCCCTGACCGCGTTGCACGCTAGCTGGCTTGATGTGGAGGACGCCCTGTTGCCTCTCCACTCACCCGCACATGCCCTACCTCCTTCTTCGCCTCAGCGCAACGTCCGCCGCGACAGCACCGCCTCCACCATCGACGCCGAGCAAGCGCCGTCGCCTATCTCACTCGCCACTGCAAAATCACCGCCTCTAGCTACCCCACAACTCCGCTGTAGCCTCCACTAGCTCACCCACCATGCCATTGAGCCGGTGAACCAAGGTAGTGGCCACATTTCAATTCCCGCCGCCGTCCGAACCTCGCCAGAGTTGCGCTCTCCGTGGCCAGCACTACACCGCTCCTCTCTTCCTTCCCTAGCTCCTGTCTAGTCTTCTCCATCACACACTGATGCTCGGGTGAAGATGTCACCATCCCCGCCGGTCCAGTTAGGCCGGAACGTGGTCGCACGCCACCGTGCGCCATGGCCGAGCCACCAAGCTCCATGGCCGGGTTACTTAGGGGTCGGTAGAGTTTGAGGTTAGGGTGTCAATCGACACGGGAGGTCAAGGCGGTCACGCTGGTGCCGTCATCATCGCCAGAGACGCCGCCGTCGACGAGCTCCGCCGGGTTCGCGTCGAGCAGCCGTGTCCCCTGTTTTTCATGTCGCTGACATGCGGGCCCTTCTAGATCATGGACCCTGCCTTACAGTGATTGTGTATTCAAAGGATAGTTCAAATAACTCAGATTTGATTGTTGTTTTGTAAAAATTGTATCTCCAGTTTTGCAAAATCCAAATTGGGTGGTTCCAATTTTGTTAGGATCAAGGTGAAGTGTAGTATTTAGGAACAATATAACATGAACACTTGTAGTGGAATTTTTGGATGAATTAAATTGAAACTTGAAATGTGTTTTTAAATGAATGCAAACTTGTTTAATTTATATCTTGAGTTCCTGTGCTCCAAAAATTATGAAATTTTGTTGGTAAGCTCTTCTTGCTGAGTAGAAGCTCTGGTAAAAATTTGAGAGTCAATGCATGTATGGTTTTTGAGTTATAGATTTTCCTTTTATCATTGAATGATCCTTGTGTGAATTTTAGTAGTTTATCTATGAATCCAATGACATGAAATTTATTGGAGGATGTCCTAGTACCTTAAGGATGCTAGGAAAAATATAAAATATGTTGCTTGACACTTTTCATTATGGTTTCCTAATTATGTCATTTTAAAGCCTTTATGCCTTGTCATTTTTGTGTAGGATGTTATACTTGCTCAAATGCTGTGAAATGTTTACAGTAGTCTACTTGGAGCATGTAGTACCTACTATAATTTTTGTAGATTAAATGGTGCAGTTTTCATATATGTTTATCATTCCTCTTAATTAATTAAATAAATTAAGAAAGGCATTAAAAGAAATGAATTGGTGGTGAACACTTTACTTTCTGGTGTTCTTGTGATATGTGTGATAAGTGAGTAAAGTTGGTTTTGTCCAATTATTTGTTTGCAACATAAGTTAATAAATATTTCTTGCATTATGTCTTTCTGGATAGTTCTTCGGGACTTTACAAAGTTCCCCATGATATTTTGGTTTGCTGGGAAAGTGGTGAATACAAAAGTTGTAGATAAATTATGTATCAAGCTCTTGTCAAAATTTTGTGGCATTTGGCCTAGTAGTTTAGGAGCTACAGTCATTCAAAGTTAGATCACAGTTGTGGCTTGCTCTCTGTCTTGTTTGGACCTGATTATGTAGTTCTATAAATTCGACCTAATAAAGTTTGGAATCATACCTTGAGGTTTGAAAATGAATTGTAGGCAATTTCATAAGCTTTCCAAATTGTATTGTTGCCTGTCATTTTGATTTGTAGATCTCTGGTTATGATCATTTTACTGTACCACTATATAAGTTCCTGTTTTGCTGAAATACGAATGATTGTGTGTGTGCTCAGTTGCGATGTTCTTGTTGATTGTTTAGGTGCTAGCCTAACTTGAGAACATGCTTAGGTGCAGGTGCTAGGTCCTTAACTGAAGATGAGCAATTGTACATTAGATTGTATAAACTTGGTAAGTTAAAGTGATTTGAATAGAGCTTAAGTCGGAAAATGCGGACTGCAGTAAGCATGTGCATTCCCCGAGCATTTCTAACTTCGTTCATGTGCATCCATGATATTTATCTTGCGCATACATGCAATAGGTGTGCCAGGAGGGAGTGACGCTTCTAGGAGTTCGAGGGAGCGAGCCAGGAGGAGGAGCCCGAAGTTCAGGCAATCGACGAAGCAGCCGCCGAGGAGGAGTTGCCCGAGTGCCCTAACCACCACCCGTCCTCTTTCCTGAAAGGCAAGCCCCTGGAGCATATTAAGTCTCCCATGTTTTTACAAATATCCTGAGTATCTTTTATTCGTTGATGATGCATTAAGTATAGGAATTGATTGGTAACCAATTGTTGCATTATATATCTATCCTTGTCCAGATATCGCACTTGAATCCTAATTAAGTTCAGGAATGGACTAAATGCTTAGCCATGCTTAGTGCAGGTAGAAGTCAGGTGATTTCCTGTCACCTGCTGAGCTTTAGGATGAGGTGGATCACGGTTGGCTATATTTGCCTATTGTGGAAAAGAACCATGTTAGTAAAGAATTGAGACCGGGCGGAGTCTTGTGTAGGTTTGGACATAGTGACTCTGTCTGTGTCGTTTAAGGATCGATATGCTGTACGTCCTTATGTCATGTTGAACAGCAGCCTAACATTTAGCTGGCCAGATAACTCGTTCCGACCGCGAAGCCTAGTAGCTCGATTCAGGCCAGGGACACGAGCAGGGGTCGCAATCTGGATGGCAGTAGGGATGTGCGGAGAGCCATTGGCGTAAGCCCAATGGCGGGTTAAGTCACCGAGCACTCGTGGCAGAGTGGTTCTCTGATTTTGTGGCACTGATCAGGACTCATGACTCCTGAATTGTACCAAAGGTGACTTGTTTGCGACCCTGACGGGGAAAGCAAGGTTTGTGTTAGGAATACCCCTCTAGCTAGATGGGAATCGATTCGAATCACCGTCTCTCCCTGGATACCGAGAACTTGACTGAGCAGCGGCAACGCTAGATTCAATTAATTTAATGATATGGTTAAATGGATGATGATGATAATGATGCCACGATTTATACCTGCTATGGTTATTAATGTTTGCATCTTAATCAAATGGTTGCTTAGTACATGTGCTAATATAGATGACAGGTTAATGGCTAAAAGTCACTGCTAGCTCAGGTTAAGAGTTAATCATTATTACTTATGCTTTTCAGCAAAAAGAAAGTGTTAGCCAGATCCACTAAATTAAGCTATGCATGATCCTTGGTGTCATTTGTTTTGGTTTCCGACGGGTAAGTCTAGCTGAGTACATTCTCGTACTCAGGGTTTATTCCCTCTTGTTGCAGATGACCTTCTATATCAGGGCCTTCTGTAAGTATTGTCTCCACCCGGCAGGTGACGAAGACTAGATCATAGGCATGATCTCTGTTTATCTTATCCGAATGCTTTTGTGGGTTGTGATCAGCAAACTGATACTTGTATTTGAACTCGAGTGTGTGAGTTAAACTATTTGCTTCCGCTACTTTACAAGACTTGTTTTGTAATAACGATGACTCTGAGGCATTGTAATCTATTTGCAAGCCGTCAGTGAAATGTTGTAACATATGATGTGTTATATTGAATTACTGTGATCTTGGTTGTATGCAAGTTGGTTTGAAATCCTTCGTGGTTTCAGTTGACTACCGGGTTTATATGGGCTCAAGTGCGAGAATTTGATCGTTTTCGGCTGATTGTTTTTGTACTTGTGCTCTTATAAATTGGTCGGTTCTGTGACAGTTGGCATCAGAGCTAGATTCAACACTAAACATGTCATACGGGTATATAAAAACAAAAGCTTTTGTTGTGAAAATGGTTTTCCAACTTATAGTTATATATAAGTGTTTAAAAATCTGAAAATTTTATAGTGTGCTGGTGATCACATCCCTTGTAGCCCACTTAAGGACTTTCAGGTGGCTTATATAATTATTAACTTGGGGGAAAGTGATTGTTTCTATTTCGTCGTCCATGCGGCGTGCTATTGCATGGGTGCCATTCGCTTGAATGGTAATGTATGGATCAACTGCCTCTACGCCAAGGTAAGTGTGAGTTGTGAGAGCATGACCGTCCAACTGTCGGTCTAGGGGAGAGTTAGTTGTGGTTACTGGAATATTTACATGTGCATACATGTACATATGAAGGTACTTAATTGTGGGTATATCTGTCGGGTAGTTTGGATACCAACATGTATATATCTGGGGATGTATATATGGAGAGTATCTTAGTTACTACTTTCATTGTTAGCATTATATCTTGTTGGGTTGGGCTGCAATGAAATTTTCTGCAGGTACGCTAACAATGCACCGTGTAGATCGACTAGTTACCGCAAATTGAGAGAACATATGTATGCCACCGTATATTCTGCTAGAACTTATTTTTTCTTAGGTTTGTGAGGACGTACGAACGAGCATGCATCATATTCACTCATGTCATTCATATTGCATTACTCCCTCCCTTATAATTGCTTAGCCTGATTATTAAGTTCCATCTCTCCACAAAATAATCCTCTCATGAGAGTTGCATCCCTTTTTGATATAGATGGCCGCACCCATGTTTCCTCCTGGTAGCAGCACCTTTTTGGACCAGTTTGGTACGCCTACTTGCTTTGGAGGGTGCTAAGCTCAGTTGGGTACCCGGAGGTACCCCTACTACACGTGGAGGCAGACGGTGCCATTGGGAGATGTGCCATGGTACATTGTGACCTTGATAGTGCCGCAAAACCCCACGAGACCGTTGTGGCATGGGTGGAGCATTGAGACTGATGGGCAAAGCCCATGGAAGGGCTGCACAAGTTGCTGCCCTTGATGTGCTTATGGACATAGCATAGAGTTTCGGAGATGAATTAGTGGGTGGACCAGCTGCATCCATTCCCCGAGTGGCTCCTACAGAGGCTGAGTGGACTCAAGAAGTTGGCCAGGCCTTGGTTCGAGGCCGTGGTGAACGTGTTCAGAGCGACAATGTGGGAATGAGTGCTATGATGGCCGTCTTGAAGCTTTGTCGAGTCAGGCAGGACACCCTCTCTAGTGTGTTAGAAGAAGCTGGCAAGGCAATGGCAGCCCAGCACAAGTTCAGGTTGCGTGCCCGCAAGTATTGCCGTAGGGCGGAGGCATGTGGGCGAGCTCAGCTAGAAGTAGATGAGATTCGGGGCATTGCAAATTATCGCCTGCAGCAGTGGGGGACAAATAGCACGCGAGAGAGATGAGCTTCATAACCAGCTTATGAACCTCACCATAGAGAGAGATGAGGTAGTACACGAGTTGGACCGTGTGACCCGTCATAGAGATGCAGCCTTAGAGTTGGCAGAAGAAAGGCATCAGGGCTAGATCATGGCTAACCACAATGCTTTTCAAAGGGAGCATGAGCTCCAAGAGCAGCTTGAAGAGCTTCAGGTTGAGCACCATCAACTGAACAACCGTCTATTTCCTATTCCTCACCCCATACCAAGGTATCCTAATGTGGGTGGACCTCAAGTGATTGAGGCCGATGAAGAAGAAGAGGACGTGCAGATGGATGTCAATGCAGCTGAACCTGCAAATGAAGAGGAAGATCCTGAAGAAGTCTAGGGCGTCTCCGATGTGGACAGCGATCACTTCGATGAGTAGTTAGTTAGCAAGTCTCACTAGTTTAAGCTTTTGCAGTCATTGGTGTAATGGACTTAGTACTATGACTGATGTTGGATGTACCTTTTAATTTGAACTTGGCATGTAATGTACCTTAATCCGCTCCCTTTGGGATGCTTATCTTGTTGGTTAAGTTTAAAACTTGTCATGTTAGAATGCACTGCGTATGGCGCTAGTAATCTAATTGATGATGTGGTGATTGGAGAATGAATTATTGCCTCTAGTTTATTGTATGAATTTTACATTCTCTCCTAGTAAATTCAGTTTGGCGTAATTACATTGTTCCTCTCCAATGTGCTAACATCACCAATAATTGCTGGTTGCGCATTGTTGTAGATGCCTCACACTCGTTCCACTGGTGCGGCTGGTGATGATGATGATCTTCCACCTGCCACCACCACCCACACCAATAGGAATTGATGGCAATTCTTGTGAAGGACAGCGCACTATGGCTGAGGCTCTCCGCACGATTGCAAATCATGATGGTCGTGGTGCACGCCAAGGACCGGAACCAAATTAGTATAGCGACTTCAAAGATTTCCTTGACACTAAACCACCGATCTTCAAGGAGGCTGAAGAGCCCCTCCAAGCTGATGAGTGGTTGAACACTCTCGAGCAGAAATTCCGTCTGCTTCGCTTGACTGAGGTGCTAAAGACTGAGTATGCATCTCACCAACTGCATGGGCCAGCTGGTATTTGGTGGAGTCATCATCGGTCCACTATGCCTGCTAATGCCCAAATCACTTGGGATCAGTTCAAGTCTGCTTTTAGGGGAAATTATATTCCTTCCTGGTCTCATGGCAATGAAGCATACGGAGTTCATGAAGCTAACATAGGGGAACAAGAGCTTGAATGAATACCTGTAGGCTTTCAATAACCTTGCAAGGTATGCTACTGAGTTTGTTGACACTGATGCCAAGAAGATCGCTAGTTTCAAGCGGGGACTTAGCCCCAAATTGATGAAGACCATGGGAAATTGCAAGTGTGCTCATTTTAATGAGTTTGTGAGTGATGCTTTATCTCAAGAGAACAACAATGTTGTATATGCTGCTTCAAAGAATCGCAAGAGGGCCTATGAGGCGGGTGCCTCACAATCCAAGGCTCCAGTCACACAAAGGGCTCCATTCCATTCTCTGGCATCAGCTGCTAAGTTCCGCCCACCACTAAAGAAGAATCCTGGCAAGACTAGATTTTGCAAGGCTTTTATAGTTGCTCTTCCCAAGGGCACTACCAGTCAAGGCAGTTCCAATGTTCCTCCAAGCAACATGCTGTGCTGGAACTGCAACAAGCCAGGTCACTGGGCAAGGAAGTGTCCATACCCTAAGAAGAATAACTACCAAGGTGGCCGTCAGGGACAGGTGAACCACACTAATATTGCTGATATCCCATCAGAAGAGGTAGTAACGGCTGGTAAGTTTTTGGTTGATCAAAACCCTACAGTTGTACTATTTGATTCGGGTGCTTCGCATTCTTTTATTAGTCCCACATTTGCATCCAAGTTTATGCAGAAAACATACACTATTGAGGGTGAGGGTTATTGTATTAGGGCTGCCAGTGGTACTATCCCAACCAAGCTTGTAGTCGGGGACGTGCAACTTGAGATAGAGGGGCAAAGTTATCAGGTTGATCTGGTAGTTTTACCGGGGCTAGGGTATCGACGTGATATTGGGAATGAACTGGATGAGCAGTCATGGAGTGCTTATTGATACATCGACTAGAGTAGTCATGCTCAGAGATCCTTGTAATCAGGAAGGTTTTCTAGTACAGCTACCTAGGGACATCAATCTTTCTTGTGCGGCTAATGCGGTGCAAGCAATGGTTATGGCAGACATCCCTGTCGTGTGTGATTTTCCAGATGTTTTTCCTGATGATTTGCCCGGATTACCCCCGGATCGGGACGTGGAGTTCAAGATAGAGTTGCTACCTAGTACAGCAGCCCATCTCTAGAAGGCTTTATAGAATGCCTCCCAATGAACTAGCTAAACTTAAGATCCAGTTGAATGAACTTCTAAAGAAAGGACCTTATCCGTCCTAGTTCGTCTCCTGTGGGGGTGCCTCAGCTATCTTTGTGAAGAAGAAGGATCAATCACTATGCATGTGTGTAGATTATAGGCCTTTGAATGCAGTCACAATCAAGAATAAGTACCCTCTGCCATGCATAGATATCTTATTTGATCAGTTGTCTAAAGCAAAAGTCTTTTCCAAGATTGATTTGAGATCTGATTATCATCAAATCAAAATTTGGCCTAAGGATGTTCCAAAAACTGCATTCTCTACAAGATACGGGCTGTATGAGTATCTTGTTATGTCTTTTGGATTGACCAATGCCCCCGCACACTTCGTGTATTTGATGAATTCGGTGTTTATGCCTGAGTTGGACAAATTTATGGTGGTATTTATAGATGATATCTTGGTCTATTCTGAGAATGAAGAAGATCATGTGCAACATTTGCGAGTGGTTCTCACTAGATTGCGTGAACACAAGCTTTATGCAAAGTTCAAAAGTGTGAATTCTGGCTTCGTGAGGTACTTTTTCTCAGACATGTGTTCTCCGATGGTGGAATTATGGTGGATCCCACCAAGGTGCAAGAAGTGTTGGACTAGAAGGCTCCAATCTCAGTGTATGAAGTTAGGAATTTTCTGGGATTGGCTAGCTATTATCGTCGCTTCATCCTGGATTTCTCTAAAATAGCCAAGCCTATGACTCGGTTGCTGCAAAAAGACATGAGGTTTGTCTGGACTTCCGAGTGTGATGCGGCTTTTCACACCCTGCGAACCCTTCTAACTTCGGCTCCAGTTCTAGGCGCAACCAGATATCGAGAAACCTTTTGATGTGTTTTGCGATGCATCAGGTACAGGTTTAGGAGGTGTTCTTATGCAGGAGGGTAGAGTCATTGCTTATACCTCTCACCAACTTCGGAAGCATGAGGTGAACTATCTGACTGCATGACTTAGAACTCGCTGTAGTTGTTCATGCTTTGAAGGCCTAGGAGACATTATTTGCTTGGCAATGTGTGCAATATCTACACTGATCATAAAAGTCTTAAGTACATCTTCACTCAACCTGAGTTGAATATGTGTTAGAGAAGATGGCTCGAGTTGATCAAGGATTATAACCTCCAAGTGCACTATCATCCTGGCAAGGCAAACGTCATTGCGGATGCCTTAAGCAGGAAATCTCATTGCCACTCTTTGATTGAAAGTGACCTCCATTTGTCAAAACTCCTACATCCTGCAGTCCTTCACAACATCACTATCAGTTGTACTCTACAGAGTCGAATTATCGAGCTACAGAAGATAGATTCAGGTGTGTTCCACATCAAGCGCAAGATGAAAGAGCAAGAAACCAAGCATTTTTGGGTAGATGAGAATGACGTGTTATGGTTCAAGGATAGATTAGTGGTTCCAAAAGATAGAGAGCTTAGAAATCAAATCCTATCCGAAGCACATTCCTCGAAATTATCTATTCATCCTAGTAGTAGCAAAATGTATCATGATTTGAAGCCTCGCTTTTGGTGGACCAAGATGAAGAAAGAGATAGCCTGCTTATGTGGCTAGGTGTGACACTTGTTGTCGAGTTAAAGCTATACACATGAAGGCTGGATTGCTTCAGCCACTCTCTATTCTAGGTTGGAAATGGGAGGAGATAAGTATGGATTTTATTGTGGACTCCCTACTACTCAGAGGAATTTTAACTCCATTTGGGTGATTATAGACCGTCTAACCAAGTCTGCACACTTCATTCCTGTCCGCATAGATTTCCATCCAACTGACTATGCTGAGTTGTACTTCAATCAGATAGTCCGACTTCATGGGATACCTCGCACTATTGTCTCTGATAGAGGACCATAGTTCACTGCTCGCTTTTGGGAGCACTTACACGGATTGTTGGGAACTAAGTTAGTAAGAAGCTCTGCCTATCATCCGCAAACCAATGGGCAAACTGAGCGAGTGAATCAAATCTTAGAAGATATGTTGAGAGCATGTGTCATCTCAGGCTAAGGGTTCATGGGAAAAGTGGTTGCCCCTAGCTGAAATTCTCTTACAATAATAGTTATCAAGAGAGTATCAAGATGGCACCGTTTGAAGCTTTGTACTGGCCGGAAGTGTAGAACCCCGATGAATTGGGTTGAAGCCGGTGAAAGGAGATATTATGGAATTGATTTTGTTCAAGAAGCTGAAGAACAAGTCCATACTATCCAAACCCATATGGCCGCAGCTCAAGCTAGGCAGAAAAGTTATGCTGATCGCCGTAGAAAACCTATTGAGTTTGAAGTTGGAGACTTCGTTTATCTGAAAGTCTCACCCATGAAGAGTGTCCAACGCTTTGGTGTGAAGCGAAAGCTTGCGCTGAGATATGTCGGTCTGTTTCAAATTATTGGACAAAGTGGTAAGGTAGCATACAAAATCCAATTACCTCCTGAAATGAGTGTTATCTTCAATGTCTTTCACGTATCTCAGTTGAAGAAATGCCTTCGTGTCCCTAAGGAGAGAGTTCCACTAGGGGATACCGAGTTAAAATCGGATTTGACTTTTGAAGAGAAACCAGTCCGAGTAATTGACACTCGGAAGCGAGTGACTCGAAGTCGGGTGGTCAAGTTTTACAAGGTCATGTGGAGTAATTAGGGTAGTGAACGCGATGCAACGTGGGAAAGAGAAGATTATTTGAGGGACGGTTATAAGGAATTCTATCAACAATGGTACGCTTGTCAAATCTTGGGACGAGATTTTTATAAGGGGGAAGGCTGTAACACCCCAGGAGTTTGGCTTCCACATTTGCACTTACATTTCACAAACATGAGCATCATTCATCCATTCATGAGCTTAGAATTGTATGAAACTTGCTTTTGAAACATTGCAACATATTGTTATATTCTATGTGTGATTGTTTTAGGAAATGCATAGTGTGTAACACTCAAGTGCACACATGTGCAACTCACTTTAGTGAAACATGGTTAGCTAGTACAATGCCACAAACTCATGAAACACATGAAACATGGTTTTGAAACAGAAGTAACAAAGTCACTTGTTTTTCCTTGTTTCAATACATGTGATGCTTGATTTTGGTGTGACCAATGTGTGGTGTGGCTAATTATCCTCTCAAGCAACTTAGTATACTTAGAATGTCATTAGGAACATTGTTCATGTTGATCATTTTGCCTAATTAAGTTTCCAAGTCAATGGTTGGACTATTGTGACCTCTAGAGCTCCTTGGTTTGACTGTATGAAAATGTATAGCTTAGATTGTTTGCATGTCTGAGCAACCTAAAGCAAAGTTGTAGCAATTTTTTAAGGAACAAACTTTGTTTAGGAGCCAAGTCATGAAAATGTGCAGGACATGCTCAAATAGGGCCCACAAGCTAGAAATCAGTGTTGTTCCAGCACTTAGAAATTTTCTAAGTGTTGGAGCTGTTTTCCAATTTCATGAAGGGGACTTTGGAGCCTTGTAGATTGAAATCCATGGCGAATTAGCTCGAGCTCAGGTTGAGTTAATTGGAGTACTCACCTAGCTCTATCACATAGTTCAACTAGATTAGCAATTAGGCCAAGTCAATTAGGAGATAAGCACCATTCGAAGATCGCCTATCAGTCGGCTTCATCAGGCTTGATGGCCATTCTGATCAGGCCGGTCATGGCCGACCGAGGCCAGAAGGTGGCCGCCGCGTGGACGCCACGTGCCCAGCTTGCCCTGACCGTGCTGCATGCTAGCCAGGCTTGATGTGGAGGATGCCTTGCTGCCTCTCCACTCACCCGCACATGCCCTGCCTCCTTCACCTCAGCGCAGCATCCGTCGCGACAACACCGCCTCCACCATCGACACTGAGCAAGCGTCGTCGCCTATCTCACTCACCACCGCAAAATCGCTGCCTCCAGCTACCCCACAACTCCGCCGTAGCCTCCTCTAGCTCGTCCACCATGCCGTTGAGCCGGTGAACCAAGGTAGTGGCCACATTTCAATTCCCGTCACCGTTCGGACCTCGCCAGAGTTGCGCTCTCCGTGGCCAGCACTGCACCGCTCCTCTCTTCCTTCCCTAGCTCCCGTCTAGTCTTCTCCATCACACACTGATGCTCGGGTGAAGATGTCACCGTCCCCGCCAGTCCAGTCAGGCCGGAATGCGGCCACATGCTGCCGTGCGCCATGGCCGAGCCATGGAGCTCCGTGGTCGGGGTACTTAGGGGTCGGTAGAGTTTGAGGTTAGGGTGTCAATCGACGCGGGAGGTCGAGGCGGTCACGCTGGTGCCGTCATCAGTCGCCGGAGACGCCACCGTCGGTGAGCTCCGCCGGGTTCACGTCGAGCAGCCGTGTCCCCTATTTTTCATGTCGCTGACATGCGGGCCCTTCTGGAACATGGACCCCGCCTGACAGTGACTATGTATTCAAAGGATAGTTCAAATAACTCAGATTTGATTGCTGTTTTGTAAAAAATGTATCTCTAGTTTTGTAAATCCAAATTAGGTGGTTCCAATTTTGTTAGGATCATGGTGAAGTGTAGTATTTAGGAAAAATATAACATGAACAGTTGTAGTGGAATTTTTGGATGAATTAAATTGAAACTTGAAATGTGTTTTTAAATGAATGCAAACTTGTTTAATTTATATCTTGAGTTCCTTTGCTCCAAAAATTATGAAATTTTGTTGGTAAGCTCTTCTTGCTGAGTAGAAGCTCTGGTAAAAATTTGAGAGTCAATGCATATATGGTTTTTGAGTTATATATTTTCCTTTTATCATTGAATGATCCTTGTGTGAATTTTAGTAATTTATCTATGAATCCAATGACCATGAAATTTATTGGAGGATGTCCTAGTACCTTAAGGATGCTAGGAAAAATATAAAATATGTTGCTTGACACTTTTGCATTATGGTTTCCTAATTATGTCATTTTAAGCCTTTATGCCTTGTCATTTTTGTGTAGGATGTTATACTTGCTCAAATGATGTGAAATTTTTACAGTAGTCTACTTGGAGCATGGAGTACCTACTGTAATTTTTGTAGATTAAATGGTATAGTTTTCATATATGTTTATCATTCCTCTTAATTAATTAAATAAATTAAGAAAGGCATTAAAAGAAATGAATTGGTGGTGAACACTTTACTTTCTGGTGTTCTCGTGATATGTGTGATAAGTGAGTAAAGTTGGTTTTGTCCAATTATTTGTTTGCAACATAAGTTAATAAATATTTCCTTGCATTATGTCTTTCTGGACAGTTCTCGGGACTTTACAAAGTTTCCCATGATATTTTGGTTTGCTGGGAAAGTGGTGAATACAAAAGTTGTAGATAAATTATGTATAAAGCTCCTGTCAAAATTTGGTGGCATTTGGCCTAGTAGTTTAGGAGCTACAGTCATTCAAAGTTAGATCACAGTTGTGCTTGCTCTCTGTCTTGTTTGGACCTAATTATGTAGTTCTATAAATTCGTACCTGATAAAGTTTGGAATCATGCCTTGAGGTTTGAAAATGAATTGTAGGAAATTTCATAAGCTTTCCAAATTGTCTTGTTTGCCTGTCATTTCGATTTGTAGATCTCTGGTTATGATCAGTTTACTGTACCGCTAATAAGTTCCTGTTTTGCTGAAATACGAATGATTGTGTGTGTGCTCAGTTGCGATGTTCTTGTTGATTGTTTAGGTGCTAGCCTAACTTGAGAACATGCTTAGGTGCAGGTTCTAGGTCCTTAACTGAAGATGAGGCAATTGTACATTAGATTATATAAACTTGGTAAGGTTAAGTGTATTTGAATAGAGCTTAAGTCGGAAAATGCGGACTGCAGTAAGCATGTGCATTCCCCGAGCATTTCTAACTTCGTTCATGTGCATCCATGATATTTATCTTGTGCATACATGCAATAGGTGTGCTAGAGGGAGTGATGCTTCTAAAGTTCGAGGTAGCGAGCCAGGAGGAGGAGCCCGAAGTTCAGGCAATCGACGAAGTAGCCGCCGATGGAGGAGTTGCCCGAGTTCCCTAACCACCATCCATCCTCTTTCCTGAAAGGCAAGCCCTGAGCATATTAAGTCTCCCATGTTTTTACAAATATCCTAAGTATCTTTTATTCGTTGATGATGCATTAAGTATAGGAATTGGTTGGAACCAATTGTTGCATTATATATCTATCCTTGTCCAGATATCGCACTTGAATCCTAATTAAGTTCAAGGAATGGATTAAATGCTTAGCCATGCTTAGTGTGGTAGAAGTCAGGTGATTTCCTGTCACCTGCAAGCTTTAGGATGAGGTGGATCACGGTTGGCTATATTTGCTATCGTGGAAAAGAACCATGTTAATAATGAATTGAGACCAGGCGGAGTCCTATGTAGGGTTGGACATAGTGACTTCGTCTGTGTCGTTTACGAACCGATACACTGTACGTGTTTATGTCATGTTGAACGTAGCCTAACATTTAGCTGGCCGAATAACTCGTTCCGACCGTGTAGCCTAGTAGCTCGATTTAGGTCGAGGACGCGAGCAGGGGTCGCAATCTAGAAGGCAGTAAGGATGTGTGGAGAGCCATTGGCGTAAGCCCAAGGGTGGGTTAAGTCACCGAGCACTCATGGCAGAGTGGTTCTCTGATTTTGCGGCACTGATCGGACTCGCGACTCCTGAATTATACCAAAGGTGACTTGTTTGTGACCCTGACAGGGGAAGCAAGGTTTGTGTTAGGAATACCCCTCCAGCTGGATAATAATCGATTCGAATCGCCGTCTCTCCCGGATAGTGAGCACTTGACTAAGCAGCGGCAACATAGATTCAATTAATTTAACGACATGGTTAAATGTATGATTGATGATAATGATGCCACAATTTATACCTGCTATGGTTATTAATGTTGGCATCTTAATCAAATGGTTGCTTAGGTACAGGTGCTAATATAGATGATAGGTTAATGGCTAAAAGTCACTGCTAGCTCAGGTTAAGAGTTAATCATTATTACTTATGCTTTTCCACAAAAAGAAAGTGTTCAGCCAGATCCACTAAATTAAGCTATGCATGATCCTTGGTGTCATTTGTTTTGGTTTCTGATGGGTAAGTCTAGCTGAGTACATTCTCGTACTCAGGGTTTATTCCCTCTTGTTGCAGATGACCTTCTATATCAGGGCTTCTATAAGTATTGTCTCCACTCAATGGGTTGACGAAGGCTAGATCACAGGCATGATCTCTATTTATCTTATCTAATGCTTTTGTGGGTTGTGATCAGCAAACTGGTACTTGTATTTGAACTCAGGGTGTGTGAGTTAAACTATTTGCTTCCGCTACTTTACAAGACTTGTTTTGTAATAATGATGACTCTGAGGTGTTGTAATCTATTTGCAAACCGTTAGTTAAATGTTGTAACGTATGATGTGTTATGTTGAATTACTATGATCTTGGTCGTATGCAAGTTGGTTTGAAATCCTTCATGGTTTTAGTTGACTACCAGGTTTATATGGGCTCAAGTGCGAGAATTTGATCATTTTGGCCATTGTTTTTGTACTTGTGCTCTTATAAATTGGTTGATTCTGTGATAGTAGAGGTGCGCGTGATTAGAAATGGATGGTGACACAAGCGTAGAGACAGCGATTTAGATAGGTTCAGGCTGTCTGATCGATGTAATACCCTATGTCTTGTGTCTTTGGTGTATTGTATTGTATATGAGATGAGTTTGAGGGGGGTCCCTGCCTGCCTTATATAGTCTTGGGGGTAGGGTTACAAGTCCGTTAGATGTAGATCTATTTGGGTATATGGTAAGTATTTACAAGGAATATGATATCTATCATATCCGAACTGATCCTTCTCTATCTTCAAGATTCCTTCCTAAAACCATGTGATGCATGCTGATCAGTGTCTTGCATCACACACCTTCTTCTTATGGGCTGGACCACCCCTGGTGCTATCGGCCCATGTCCATTGCCAGTTGGTATCTAGGGTTATACCCCCCAACAGCTAGTCCTTGAGCAGCCTTATATCTGCTGAGCAACGCTGTATTGAGCAAGTCCGAGCAGTTTGACACTGAAGCCGATTAGTTTAACCGGTGATCCGAGCAATGAAAGTTGAAGTTGACCAGTTTAACTAGGTGAACTAAGCGGTGAAAGTTGAAGTTGATCGGTTTAACTAGGTACGCAGATCTCGGACTTACCTAAGTAAGGCTTGCTAGAAGGATGTAAGGGGATCAAGATAAAATTTTGAAAATTCTCCACCTTAGGCGAAGTGTAGCCACTTAGACTCATGTTTGCGAGGAATCATCCATGACTGAGTCAAATAAGGAGGGTAAATCAAGAAAGGAGCACTACATTCACCGCTAGGTGAAGTGTAGCCACTTAGTCCCCAAGCCTACTGGAAGATGAAGAATGAATCTTGTAGCAGGGTCAAAGAAAATAAATCTGAAAACTTGCTACGTCATCTGATATGTGTGTATCAAGTCCTAGATGTGCTGCCCAAGATTAGCACCCTGATCCAAACAGCGTGGTGCGAGCTGATAGCACACCGATGAGACATAGCAAGATCCGACCGCCAAGGGAATCCCTAACTTAGCTGGCGATGAAGAGACGAACAAACCAAACACCAAGGAGTCCCCAGCTTAGCTAGCGAGCCCCTAGAGTGACTGACGATGAAGCGACAGACAATCCGACCAGTTGGTTGGTAAAGAAACGAACACCGATCAACCCAACCAACTGGTCGACGATGAAGTGAGCGCCAAGTAGAAGTGAGTGTTGAATAGTCCGACCCACTGGTTGGCGATGAAGGTCATGAACCTAGCGGTCCGACCAGTTGATTGGGGGACAAAGCAGCGGCGGAGCTTGCTGAAGACATCAACCTTAGGTGAAGTGTACACACTTAGCTTTGTTGGCAAAGTCAGATGACCATCATCTATGGGTTAGTCAAAGAGGATGTTAATATTGATACATGTGCCGCAAGGTGCAATATATACATTGTAGTCCCCGAGCCTGACAGTAGCTGAAGAATGTACTTAGCATTGGGTTGCTGCGATAAATGTACTTATCAAGGCTCCTGACATGTCGCCTGGGATCAGCACCCTGATCTGGATAGCATGGAGCACCTTGATAGCACATATGACATGCAGCATTGGGAAAATGTAGTGAACCAAAAGGTGAATCGACAGTCGAGACATAGCAAAATCTGATCGCTCGGGGAGTCTCCAGCTTAGCTGACGACGCTTGCACAAAGAATTCAAACACCGAAGAGTCCCCAGCCTAGCAGGCGGGCCCCCAGCATCACTGACAATGAAGGGACAGACAATCTGACTAGTTGGCCAGTGAAGAATCCAGCACCGAGCAGCCCAAACAACTGGTCGGCGGTGAAGTGACGTCTAGTAGATGTGAACACCAAACAGTCTGACCAACTGGTCGGCAATGAAGGCATGAAACTACGTCCCTGACCAGTTGATCAGAGAAATCTGAAGGCCAGGTGGTGCAACCACCTACATGATAATCCTGCAATAAAAATATATAGGATGGGTAGTACATGATTTAAAAATAAAATATACGAACTCAGTGATGAAGAAAATAGAGCGGAGTTTATCAGGAGCAATGCATCGGTGAATTTTATATCCTGCAGAGCAGTTTATATTTATTTGTAGTTTATTCATATTTGTATAAAGGATGAAATCTCTATGCTTAGCAATGGACATAGGAGTAAAATTTGGAGAGTGCTAAGCACTTAAAAATAGAGAGAGTACTTAGCAATTAATCGTGGTGAATTTTGGAGAGTGCTTAGCACTATACCATGGCGAAACTGGAGAACATGGAGAGATTTGGAGAACATGGAGAAATTTGGAGAACATGGAGAGATTTAGAGACCGTGGTGAAATATGGAGACCGTGGCAAAATATGGAGACCACGGCAAAATTTGGAGATTGTGGTGAAAATTAGAGACCGTGGCAAAATTTGGAGATCGTGGCGAAAATTGGAGACCGTGGCAAAAATTGAAGACCGTGGTGAAATATGGAGACCATGGTGAAATATGGAGACTATGGTGAAATATGGAGACCGTGGCAAAATATAGAGATCATGGCGAAAAATAGAGATCGTGGCAAAATTTGGAGATCGTGGTGAAAAGTGGAGCCCGACGTGGCTTGATTATGACTCAGGCGGCTCACTTGGCTGCTCGGCGGCTTGGTGGCTCGGGGACACGATGGCTTGGCAGCTTGAATAGCTTGGTGGCATGGTGGCAGGGTGGCTTGAGCGGCTCGGTGTCACGGCGTCATGGCGGCTTGAGTGGCTCGATGGCTCAAGTGGCTCTACGGCACGACGACATAGCGGCACGGTGGCTCAAGCAGCTCGGTGGCTCGAGCGGCTCGGCGACTCGATGACTACATAGAGTCATAGGCAAATGAGCATAATCGGAGCCTGTTGGAGTCAATTCGCGTAGGGAGGCAAAGCCCTTGAGCATGTCCGACTGAGGCGAGGGCACAGTCCGATTTGAATGGCGATAGTATGCGTTATCTTAAAGATGTTTAGCATGGAGAAAACACAAAAGATAATTGGAGGAAAATTACAGAGAAAACAACAAATGGAGAAAACATCATGGAGAAAATCATTATTGAAATGCATAAATATATAAGGGGTACATATCTTAGTAGGACATCTCAAGGATAGAAACACCTAAGGTGTTCGATGTGCCAGGAACTAGGGATGTCTAAGCCATCTTGATCACAGAGCCTATATGACCCTGGTTGGGTCACAGCCTTGACAATGTATGGACCTTCTTGCAGTCAGCGATGCAGGCCTCCATTTTGGCTGAGATGTGCATTGCTTCAGTGATGGTGAGTCCTTCTCTTTCATAGTCATAGGTGGTGGAGATGTTGGTGCGCAGGGTGAGGATGCCCTACTCTATTAGAATCTTCAACACCAGATAGACATAATGGGGCACGGCCATGAACTTAGCGAGAGCTAGTCGGCCAAGGATGGTGTGGTAGGCGGTGTCAAAATATGCCACGAAGAAGTTCACGTACTCAGTACAAAAGTGGTCAGTGGTGCCAAACTAGACTGGCAAGGTGATCTACCCCAAAGGTTGGGACACTTTGCTAGGTACAATCCCCTAGAATGGAGAATGAATAGGGACATGATCATCCTTTGTGAGGCCTAACTCAGTTAGGGCTCTGGTGAAGAGGATATTGAGGCACTCCCATTGTCGACGAGGATGTTCTTGAACCACACATTGCAAATGGTGGGATTTAACTCAAGTGGGAAGTGCCCTAGGTATGGGATATCTACCCACTAGTTGGCCCTACTAAATGTGATAGGATGCTCCGACCAGTACATATATTTGGGATCAGTGATCACGCCATATTGGGTGATCAACATGACCTACCAAGCGGTGAGCTTTTGCTAGCGTTTGCTCTCGGAGGTGGCGTACCCTTTGAAGATTGTGGCGATGGTCTTGTTGGCATCTTGGAAAGCGGGTCATGCATCCTTAGGACACTCCTCCCCTTTGTCATCATCCTTATGTGTTTGTCATTTCTGTTCCTCATCACGGAAAGCTTTGGCCATGCCATGGCATTGCCACATGGTGTGCTTGTTGTTGTTGTGAATTGGCAATAGATTGTCGAGGAGCTTTTCGTAGGCAGCGCTGAAATTGCGCTTTGCGTGTGGCTACTCTACATTGTTGATGAAGTTTTTTGGTCGACGACAACATGGTTATGCAGCCCTTGATCCCTCTAGCCAATCATTATGATGGCATTCATGATCATCGTAGTGCCTATCGCAATTTTCATAACGCCATTCTTCACGGTGATCATCATCACGATGTGGGTGGTGATTCGAGCAGGAAGCATGAGCAACGTTATCCTTGAACTATCGATCAACTTCTTTGGAGTCTACATATTAGTTTGCAACCTTGTGGAGTTCACCGATGGTCTGGGACCTCTTGCTGGTAAGGTTTGGAGCGCAGCTCCTAATGGTGATGGAGTCCTCTTGGGAAAGTGGAGATGGCCTCGCTATCCCCTAATGTTGGAGATGGTGTTCCTTGTTTTCGAGAAATGCCTAATGTAGCTTCGCAGAGGTTCCCTAGAGGTCTAATGGAGTTTTTCTAGATCATATTTCATGCCATACTGCTGGCACGTTGCCATAAATTTTTTGACAAAGACTTTCTTGAGATCATCCCAAGATTCGATGGAGTCCTCCCCCAAGCCCATAAGCCAATTATTGGCAGATTGGGAGAGCATAACAGGGAGATAGTTTGCCATTACATCACTATTTCCCCTAGCAGCATGTAAAGTGATCTCACTAGAGCTACATCCACTACTCGGGATTAGCCTTGCCATCATAGAGATCGACCCCAAAGACCTTGAAGCCTGCAGGCCACTGTATAGCTCACAAGCCTTGCCTGTGAAAGGGGTGAGGTCCTATTGGCTTGATAGTGGGGAGTGGTTGGAGGCCGATGGGGTTGCTAGTGCTAGTCGTCATACTCATGTCGGCGTTGAAGTTCTGCCTAATGTTCACTGGGCACGACTATTCTCAATGCAATTGTGAGCATCAAGATTGGCAGTTGATGCAGGTCACGGGCGTCACCATGCAGGGGTTGATTAACCTTGTGGTTGGCATTAACCTTGTGGCATTATAGGCTGGTCGGCCATGCTGATTTCGTGGTCCTTGTTAGCTAGGATTGATGACAAAATTGCCCCTGGACCCCCCTTGGATGATCTAGGCTGCTATGGTCATGACTTCCCCCATTATAGCGAGAGCTACGAGGGTTACTGACTATACATAGACACTGTTGAAAAAGATGGAGCTGGGTTCCGGATATTGTTGACCTAGACTTGGTCTACTTTAAGTAGTGCTTGAATCTTGTGTACCTCTGGCAGTTGGTGGGAGTCTAGCTAACTCGTGGGTGGCCACAACCTAGATTGGCGCTCGGTGTCGGCTCCACTTGCTGGTTGTCCACCATGAGGAACTCTTGCTGGAGATTACAAGCGAGGGGCGGTGGGTCACCTATGGCGGCTTGGATGATGTTTTCTGCTTCTTCATTACGACATTGTTGGCGATCAGTGTTCCTAGCCTTGTGCTTGCGGCGCTAGATACTGGTTTCTACATCGACAGCGATGTTGTCGTGGCTAACCATGAAGAGTTCTCTCCCAAAGCCTAGAGGGAAAGGTGGGCAGGTGCTAGTAGAGCCCTCAGAGTATGGCTTGGGTATTTCCTCTAGGATTGTATGGAGCATGTCATTCGGAAGATCTGTTCGGATTTGCACCATGTTTACCATTGGTGCAGGTTGAAATTGACCTGATAGAGGTCGTTGATGTGGCTGCACTCAGTGTGGTCGGCAAAAAGATGGTGCATGGTGTCCTGACAGATCAAACCTGCACCCACTAGTCCAAAAGGATAGGGCCTCAGCATGCTCTCCGTTAGGGTGGGGAGCGGTCAACGTTGAATGGTACGCCCTTCTAGAGTTGTTGTGATCACCAAATCTTCATCTTGCCACCTCAGACAAAGTGGCTGAGCAGGTCGCTTGGTTGTAGCAGCTTGGTGATCTTGGAGTATGGGAAATTCAATGCTCGCTCTAGATTGATCTAAGGCTAAACAGACGAGGAGCTAACATTCTGCTAAGTGGTCTGTGGCTCGATCGATGGACGTGATCAAATCATCATTGCTGATGGATCTCCTAACCCAGCGATGGGGCATCAGGATTAGAGATGTCATTGCAAGTGTTAGTGCAATCAGTGCAGGGTGATCCTACATCACTTCCACGATCTCCAAGTCATGGATCTGACTATGAAGATCTGGCCTGGCCTGGGAAAGGCCATGGAGCTTAGGAAAGTGACCATCTAGTTGGCCATCAAATCAGTACACCCCCCTACCTGGCATGCCACTATTGATAAAATATGGTTAGCAGTGTATCGAGGGGTATGCCCACAGTAGTAGATGAATCGGTAGAAGTGTGCATAATTGGAACCGGATGGTGACACAAGCGTAGAGACAACGATTTAGATAGGTTCGAGCCATCTGATCGATGTAATACCCTACATCCTATGTCTTTGGTGTATTGTATTGTATATGAGATGAGTTCAAGGGGGTCCTTATCTGCCTTATATAGTCTGGGGGACAGGGTTACAAGTCGGTTAGATCTAGATCTATTCGGGTATATGGAAGTATTTACAAGGAATATGATATCTATCATATCTGAGCAGATCCTTCTCTATCTTCAAGATTCCTTCCTAAACCCGTGTGATGCATGCCGATCGGTGTCTTGCATCACATGCCGTCTTCTTATGCGCTGGACGACCCCTGGTGCTACAGCCCATGTCCATTGCCATGGGTATCTAGGGTTATACCCCCCACAGTTCTTCATCTTCCTCCCATTCATACTTGGGGAGTTGATTTTTTTGGCGTTGGGATGATCGATGTCTCCTCCTAAACAGGACTTCTTTGGATGTTCATAAGTGGTATAACTATTGAAATAGCAGTGTACCTTCTCTCTAGGGAATTGGAAGTGGACTTGTTTAGATCCGACATAGATGATCACGTTGGTAGTGTTAAGGAATGGTCTTCCAAGGATGATGGGCGTATCATCTTCTTCTTCACCCATGTCTAGAACCATGAAGTTAGCAGGAGCATAGTGATCATGTATTCTTACCATGACATCTTTTGCTATTCTCTCTGGAAATCGGGTTGATTGATCCACCATATGCAATTGCATATATGTAGGGAACAAAGGTTCGTCACCAAATAAATATTCATATGTTACCTTGGACATTATGTTAACACCCAATCCAATGTCGCAGAAGGTCTTGTGGAAGATTCTTTGTCCGATGGTACACTCGATCGTGGGTATGCCTGGATCATCCTTCTTAGTAAGGAATGCTGAAGCGAGGAGGTGGTCGTACTGTGATCTAAGTGTGTTGATCATGTGGACTGATTCTTCTTGTGATTGCCTAGCTTTCTTCTTCCTCCTTCTCCTGTTGTTTTTCTTCTTGGTCACTATTGTCTCTTCGGGTAGGTACGACATCTACGGATGCCCAAGAGATTGCAAGATACCATTATTGAAAGAAAACTTCTCCTTTTTATCCTTGATTGTGAAACAGATCTTTGCACTATCTGCGTATATGATGGCTTTTGTGGTGCTTAGGAAAGGTCAGCCTAAGATAATGGGTGCCCTACATCTCCACCTATTTCCAAAACCACAAAATCTATGGAACATATAATTGTCCCACTCAAACAATGGTGTCTTCAAGAACTCCCTTGGGGTAGCAGAGTGACTGATCTACAAGCTGCAAATGCATATTTGTGTACAACAAAGTGTCTTCATGAATTTGATCATAAATTACCTTAGGCATAATGTTGGCACTTGCTCTGAAGTCACAGATAGCTTCTTGGAAAATGTGAGGTCCAATGGTGATGAGGATAATAGGTCTCCCTAGATCGCTCTTCTTTTCCGACATGGTATAATCTATCCACCTTCCCAGTCGATGGTTGTATATAGTAATATGCTGCATTGTGAATATGGACAAGATTTGTAGTTTCTAGGACCTTCCGGTTGCCCCAGAATCTTACCTTTGTCGGTCGGAGGAACAGTAGTAGCCTAGCTGAGCTATTTGTGATTCTATCTTTTTAATAAAGCTATGCTAGTTTTTAATAGCAGAAGAGAGGTTATCCATTCTATTATTTATATTTTCTAAAACTCTATCATTGGAAGGTAGTTTTCTAGATTAACCCTCCATAATTTTAGCTTGGCTAGAAATTAATTCTCTCAAGGGTGGTAGATTGAAATTATTACCTTGAGGGTTACCTTGGTAATTACCTTGGTAGTTTGTCATCTAGTGCTCGATTCCATCCTTGATTTTGTTGAGGACAAAAGTAGTTGCTATTCATGAAGTTCACATCCTCATGGGTTTTAGGGCAGCTATTCCCTGAATGCCCATTGTTTCCACACACTTCACATGTCATGTGGGAATGATGAATATGCATAACTTCTTGCTTCTCATTGGCTCAGGTCTTCAAGCTTCTTCATCAGCAGGTCCATCTTGGCAGACAACATGTCTACTTCCTTGAGTTGATGCATACCTCCACTTCTCTTGTGGGTCTGAACTCGTTCTTCATTCCTAGCCTTGGTTGGAGGCCATCTTCTCTGCAAGAGCTATTGCAGCTAGGAAGTGTGAGTGATAGGAAAGCTCCTCCAGTAGCAGCATCCATAGTCTCACGGGTATTGTTGGTCAACCTGTGGTAGAAAGTCTGCATGAGTAGCCAATTCTCCATCCCATGATCAGGATATTCCGCTAATGTAATCTTGAAAGCATTCCCATGCCTCAGGATAGATTCATCATGTTGCTATTGAAAGCTTGAGATTCTCCCATGTAGAGCATTGGTCTTGCCTATGGGAAAGAACTTTGCTAGGAAGGTAGTGGAGCAGTTATCCCATGTAGTATTTCTATCTTTGTTGGCATAGAACCATTGCTTTGCCTTCCACAAGAGTGAGAATGGGAAGAGGCAAAGTAGTATGGCATCGCTGGTCACTCCTTTGATGGTGAAGGTGCTGCAGATCTCTAGAAAGTGTTGGAGATGAGCACTTGCATCTTCATGTGCCTTCCCACAAAACTGTCTTGCTTGCACCATGTTGATGAGAGCTGGCTTAAGCTCAAATCCATTGTCTCCAACATTGACTGTTGGTCTAGTTCAGATGTTGGTTGTAGTAGGAGCAAATAATTCACAGAGAGTCTTGTCAGCCATAGCTTCAAATTCAGGTGTTCATCTTCGCATTATCTGGTTGTCGTCCGACTCTAAAGCTAAACTTTCTTGAGTTTAGCCTTAGTTCTCTTAAGTAATGTTTCTGGAGCATCAACATAGTTTGTCGAAAGGTCAAAACTAGTCATACATTGCCCTGCATAAGATATAAAAGTAGACAAAACAAGCGTAAGCCTGTTTGAGCAGAGGTCAATGGTTATCTCGATCACATCAATAAGTATAAGTTTATCAATACTTCCTTTGCCTAGCTACCTTCCCTGACAACAGTGCCAGAAATGCTTGTTGGTATTTACTAACTTGTCACTTGTTTTAGTAGCCACCTAATGATGTCTACATCTCTTAACATTACTTTACCAGGTTGTCATCACTAGTGATGATGCCAGAGATGCTTGTTGGTACTAATTACCATTACTAGAATAATACTAAGTTAGTTCTTTATTATTTTATGTGACTTGGAAGAATATATATATATATGAAAGGAATCTGCAAGTGCACAGATAATATACCATTGTAGTACATCACTCAAGAGTATTCTAGGTATCGTTATTTATATTTTTACCAAAGGGAAGCTTTAGCAAGGACAGTGTATTGATAACTTATTGTGGGGGGTATGACCTCGGATACCCATGGTAGACCACATGGGTTGTGCCCCCTAGGGGTGGCCTAGCCCACAAGATGAAGCCTTGTGGAGCACGGTGCTGCTCAGCATGTCTCGCAAGACACCAGGAAGATATCCTGAAGATACTATGAGATCTATTAGGATACGTATGATCCCATGATTCCTATAATCTGTTACTACTTTCCGATTATCTCCTAGATCTAACCAACTTGTAACTCTACCCCCCAGACTATATAAGGTGGGCAAGGACCCCCTGCAAACACATGTAATTTCATACGATAGCCAATACAATCCAACAGACCATAGGAGTAGGGTATTACGTCGTGCTGACAGGCCCAAACATGTCTATGTTGCCTTCGTGTTCTCAATTACACGTATCTCTGCCGATCAATCTACCTTCGTGGGATACCCCTCGAAGGACTACCGATGATATTCTGTCGACAAATGGCACGCTAGGTAGGGGTGTATGTGTTGCTTCCATGTTGAAAAAGATGGTACATTTTGTAGGCTCTTCGTCCCTCCCATAGCCTGGCTAGATCTTCATGGTCGGATTGACCTCCTGGATCATCAACGCTGACAGGAGTCAGAGAGCTCATCGAGCCAGTGTAGATCGATTCAGCACCGATCACCCCAACACCTACAATTGCAGATCCAATTTCAGAACCACCTCTGAGGTCATCTTCATTGACAATTTGCCACCCGCTCCCCCGCTACCCAAGGAGGCAAATCAACAATGATGATCTGATCTCATCCATCAATCAGGTTGGCTAGAAGCTCACCGATTGCCTCTCCATCGTGGAATCGGCTCTGACCACTCTTGTTCAGCGCCGACCACCCTTCGATTCAGATTTATCGAAGGCTAATTAGGAAATGCCAAGGGTTATGGCCCTACCCTTTGGCCTCACCAGTGTCATCGCCACCTATCAAGATGCCCTTAGGGGCAAATTCGCCGACCAGGTTGGAGATTTCCATCCTCTCGCCGACCAGATCACTGACCAGCTCTCACCGACTATTAACATGCTACACGTTAGCTGACGCCCCGAAGCATCCCTCCAAACCATCCTAGAGGAAAATCCAAACTCTGAGTCCTAGGGCTCTACAGAGACTATCATCGAAACCACCGCCCTACAACCTACTTTCCCACCCTTCCATGGAGGTGGAATTTTCAATGTCAACGCCAACAGCCCCCCACATGATAGAGAAACAGAGGACCGTGCTGCTCGCATCAATAGGAACATAAACTGTGCACAACGTAGAGCAAATGAGGCTACCCTTGTGCTAGCCGAGGCAGCTCGCAATGATTAGCTCGACTTGCAAGGAAGGCCATGCCCACTCCAACGCAACCTCGATGATGAATTTGTCTGTGTTGATGGCCACGACATCTACAAGACCCCAAGCGCCAACTTGGCCATGGCCACCACTGAGCTCGCTAGGCTCCCACAAACATCGAAGGTCAACAACGTTGCCGCCATGCTTTAAGCGACGCACTACTAGGTCAATGAGATCCGCCAGAATCAGAGACCTTCGTACTCGATGAGCTCGATTCATCGATCCACCATGCCAAGATCTAAATGCTACCCCTGCCAAAGTCGTTTCATCGACCAGCACCACGATGATGGACAACCTCTCCAGGGGGAGCTAGGGGCAACCACATCGACCACCCTCACCAACATGACCAGGAAGTCAACCAAGATGTCTAAGCACACATCAACAATCTCTGAGACACGTGACATCATATCGACGAGCACCATTTCTCTCACCATGAAGAAGAAGTACACCACCCTCAAGAATACGAGCAAGAGTTCATTAATCCAGACTCAGCCCTCTAGCCACTCAATGTCGACAACACTGTAGATCATGATGACGACGATTCTGAAGGGTCCCAAGCATTCATGAGGGCAGTCTAGACACTCCAATGGCCCCATGGTTTCAAAATCACTAGGGTCAAGCCCTACGAGGAATGAATGAATCCCACATAGTGGCTACAAGCTTATGCCACTACTATGCGCGCTGCCAGGGGAGATACCAGCGTCATGGCGAACTTTCTTCCCATTATGCTCACACCAACTATGATGAACTGGTTCACAAGCCTCGCCCCGGACTCCATCGAATCCGGGGAAGAGCTAAAGAAGGTCTTCACCGACAACTACATGGCTACGTGCACTCGGCCGAGCACCAAGCATGATCTAAACCGCATCTACCAGAAGCCATCCGAGCTCCTCAGTAGCTACATCAGATGCTTTTCTGAGATGAGGAATTCTATTCCTAACATCATAGAAGCAGAGGTCATCACTGCCTTTGTCCAAGGACTCCATCACCACGACCTCTACTCCAAGTTCAATCGCAAGCCGCCTAAGGGGATTGGCGAGATGATTACAACCGCCGATCAGTACGCTAACACCAAAGAGGCAGAAGTACGCTTCAATGAGGATGTGGGCACTCATCACCCAACTCACCATAGTGACGAGCGACCCAACGACTAACACCATAGCAACCATCGCTACGATGACCATAGTCACCATCGGGACAGTGGCCGTGATCAGCCAGAAGGGTTCAAATCTGGTCAATATCGCCGCCGCTGACCAGACCACATCGTCGCCACCATTGAAGAACCTCATGCCATGTGCAACTATGACAAGCAGTACAAGAAGACCCTCGAAGGCCCATGAGCACTCGACAAAAATAGCAAGCATAAGATGAAGGACTGCCTCAGCTTGGCGAAGGAATTCTAGGCTAAAAAGCCAGACAACGACAACAATGATGGAGCCAGAGGCCATCGACCACCTAGGGACAACAACAACATCTTCTCGGATCACGATAAAGTGGTTGCCATCATCTTCGGGGGCCTCGCCGCTGCCAAGAGCAAAAGAGATCGAAAGCTTACCTCCCGCTGGGTGCTTGCCATCAACGCGGAAGACGCTGTCGCCAACCCCAGCTATCGCCCCTGGTTCGAGGTCTCCATCACCTTTAGTAGGGCCGACCAGTGGGCAGACATCCCTTACAAAGGGCATTTCCCCATCATTCTTGATGCAACCGTCAGGAAAGTGCTTTTTAGGAAAGTACTCATAGACGGCGAAAGCACCTTAAACCTCCTCTTCACCAGAGCCCTAAAGGAGCTAGGCCTTGGGATAGGAGACCTCGCACCATCTGACTCCTCCTTCTAGAGTGTGGTACCTGGCAGGGCATCCAAACCGCTTGGAGATATCACCCTCCTAGTATAGTTTGGCATGGCTAGCAACTACCGCGTCGAGCACATCAACTTCTATGTTGCCAACTTCAACACCGCCTACCACGCCATACTTGGTTGGCCAGCTCTGGCCTAGTTCATGGCTATACCGCACTATGCCTATCTGGTGCTGAAGATGCCTTTGCCTACAGGAGTTCTGGCCCTGCGGGCCAACCTCTCCATCGCCTACGCCTACGAGACAAAGAGTCTCCCCTCGCCAAAGCCATCGACCTCTCCATCAAGATGACTAGCATGGTCACCAATGCCAAGATGATGCCTGCCGATGACCTAGAGATCCTAGCGCTAGAGCCTCCATGTGCCTCCGCCAAGTCCAAAGGAGGTCGGCCTCGGCCTCGACGACCCCTCCAAGACCATCAAGATTGGGGCTCACCTCGACACCAAATAGAAAAGCGTGCTCGTCTCCTTCCTATGTGCCAATGCTGATGTGTTTGCTTGGAAACCTGCAGACATGATGGGGGTACCATGAGAGAAGATCGAGCACTCCTTGAATGTCTCGCCGACCGCCAAACTAATCAAGCAGAAACTCCAATGATTCGCACCAGACAAGAAGGAGGCTATTAGGGTAGAAATAAAATAGCTCCTAGCTGCTAGATTTATGAAAGAAGTGTATCATCTTGAGTTGTTAGCAAACCCTGTTCTGTTAAAAAAATAATAAAGAATGGAGAATGTGCATTGATTACACCAATCTCAACAAACACTGCCTTAAAGACCCCTTTGGTCTGCCTCGGATAGACAAGGTTGTAGACTCCACCGTCGGTTGTGAACTACTCTCCTTCCTTGACTGTTACTCTGGCTATCACTAGATATCCCTGAAAGAGGACGACCAGATCAAAACATTGTTCATCACGCCTTTTGGTGCATATTGCTATACCACCATGTCCTTCCGACTCAAGAATGTTGGGGCAACCTACCAAAGGGCTATCCAGATGTGCCTTTATCAACAGATAGGCCGCAACATCGAAGCTTACATCGACGATGTGGTCATCAAGTCCAAGACCGTCGACAACCTCTTCGCCGACCTCTAAGAAACGTTTGCCAACCTAAAATGATACAGATGGAAGTTGAACCCTTCAAAGTGCATCTTTCGAGTTCCATCTAGCATACTCCTAGGCTACATGGTCTGCGCCCGTGGCATCGAACCTAACCCCGACAAGGTCTCCACCATCAACAACATGAAATGGCCAACATGTGTAAAGGATATACAGAAGCTTATAGGGTGTATGGCTGCTCTTAGCCGCTTTATATCGCACCTCAGTGAAAAGGGTCTACCATTTTCCAAACTCCTCAAGGCCTCTGAGCACTCACTACACCATGATCCACTTTTCCCTACAATCATGTGTTGGTAAATCAAGGGTTTTCCCAACAAGTAATGTGTTGGCAATTCTTTACCTTTTTAGCGTCACTTAAAGTGTCGGCAATAGTAATATAAGGCTACAACTTATACGTCGGTGTTTCTCCTTCCAACACATAAAGTGTCGGCAAAAGTTTTTAGACCAAAAAAGTGTCGTCCTAGCCTACCTAAACCACTATTGAAGTGTAGGCGAAGGGGTATGCGCTGTGGGCGGGAGACCGCACGCCAAAACAGTATTGTGCGCGGGAGCTAAAAGGCTAAACATTTTTTTTATCGAGAAAACGCGAGGCCACTTTTCTGCCAACCCTTCATAGTACGTCTCTTGCTCCCTTCCCCTTTCCACTCACGCAGGCACCGCGCACAACCACAGCTCCGCCGCCACCATAGCTCCACCATCGGGCACCGCTAGCAGTGCTCCGCTGCCGGGCGCCGCAAGGAGCCGCTGCCAGAGGCTAGTACCCGGCACCCCTGACGCCCAAATCGCCACCTCCCAATCCCGCCGGCGCCGCCTCCCAATCCTGCTGCCCAAATCACCACCTCCCAATCCCACCGGCGCCGAAGTCATCCCCACCGCAGCCTACAAGAGCGGTGCCCCGCAGCCTACAGCAGTAGGCCCCCACCGTCGAATCCAATGGACGGCGCCGCCCTAGCCCCCCGTTGCCCCAGCCCGCCGTCACCCTAGCCCACCGCCTGCCAGCAAGAGCGGTGCCGCTGCTGCATCCCTATTCCCCTCCACATCCAAGTGCGTCATCTCCGCATCCCCTTCCTCTCATCCCCATTCCCCTGCGTGCTAGGGTTTTGGCATAGCTTACTTTTTTTGTATTTTTTTTCTTGGTTGCAGAATGGAGTAGACAAAGGTGAGAAAGGCTACAAAGATTCAAGGTTTGGGTTGCTTCTCTTGCCCGCCATCTCTTCCCCTCTTTGGAGAATCAATTTAGATGTGATGTTTACTGCCTTAGTTGATTTTGCAGAGGAACCAATAGGGTTCAAGATCTTGTACACAACACAATCAAGATCTTCTACTGTCATTGCTTGATTGGTATGCTTTCCTTTTCTTATGAACTTTGTCTCTGCATTTGGCTTAGAATTGTAGGTTGTGTGTGATCTGTGATGTGATGATTTGATTTCTTAAAACTGGACTAAATTTCACCTATAGTTCTTATTGATGGCTTGTGGTGAGATAATTTTTTAGCATCAAGTGTGGTGAAATTGATTTAATTTGGACAATTGTTTAGCATTCCGGTGGTGCCTGGTAGCTAGTACAGAAATCACTGAAGGATAACCTGACCAAAATAGGTTTACAGTGTTCAAAATAGTCTGAGTGCTGACACTGACAAATAGTTTGGCACAGAAATAGTTAACAAGGTAACACACTGCTATATGCTGTAGAAACAAATTGTAGAAAACAGTATCAACACACTGAAAGCGCTGGTCCCTGGTACAACACTCTAACCAAAGCATATTTTACATGTAAGCACATGGTATGCAAAAACCATTCACTTACCTCCTTGAATATACCGTCTTCGGTCTTATCCCAAAAAGGCCGCCTCCCACTGAGCAAAATGTATGTTATAACTCTGCTCCAAATATCTGACCACCATTGTTTTAGTACTTCTGGTGCCACATAGTAAGGCACTTCCAAAAATGTCATGGAACTTCTTCCCTAAAAGCATGCATTAGAAAACAAAATGGTCAGCTAAACTACAGACTTGCCCTATCAGGTTCCAAATAGATTCAGATGACCCCAAGTAGCTACCTGGCTTAATGAAATCTGACAAACCAAAATCTGTTGCCTTTAGTGGTGAGTCCTCCTTAATACTGAACCTAGAATATACAAAACGAACCAAAACTTAAATGAGAATTTGTGAAATGAGATGCAGGCAATCTGATCTCTCATGCTTCTCACATTCTCCCTTTCTCAATCAAAGGTCGGAAGATAGTGTCTTCCTCGTGCCGATACATATCTCAGAACTTTCTAAGCTATTGTTGGTATAGTCAGGTTTTAGAACTCCAGTAGAATAATTCAGTTATGGACAGAGGGAAAACCAAAAAACTGCAGTTCGACAAGCCATAGTTTTTCATCCAGATAGACCTTTGCAAAATTGTAGTGCTACTCTATTTGCAAATTAATGAAAAAATAGTTCTGGGATAAGTTAAGCTTTTGGAAGGCCATATAGTGTCAAAACTAAACAAAAAAATCCAGATCTTTATACTTGTATGCAAACAAAACCAAATCATTAGGTTGCACAATATGAGTCCTGAATTTTCAGTTATCTTGATATGTTCTATCTGACTGGTTGCTATCACTTATCAGGAAGTCAAAAACTTCAAGTGGATTTGTTGAACTCTCCAGGAAACAATTGTCCATGAGAGTGCATTCCTGATATGTGTTAATGTGAGTGATAGTGCTTATCTATTTGATCAGAGTCTGCATTAGCTACACAAAGCCAGTGAAGAAAAAGCTAACAGACTCTACTCAAAAGTAAATTCTACTCTAAGGTAATACTGATCTTAACCAAAACTTTAACATACATTCTACAAAACTGAACCAAAAGAGTTAATATCTATGAGTCAACATTAATAAACTTGAACTGAAATACTGGAGTAATATTTCACTATTTTGACACTGCTTTTTGTAAAAGGTGCGTCATGGATAAAACATGGATGGATCAGCCTAGGTACATAATAAACCTATGACCATATACTAGAATCTACATGCATAGGGTGTTTGGTCTGATATCTTGATCATCATTTGTAGGCAAACCCTTGTGTTTAGAGAAGGAGTGGATATGTTTTTAGAGTTTGCCTTTAGTAATTCAGCAAAAGGAAATAAGATTTTGTGTCCCTGCAAGGCATGCAAGAACTCTTGTTGGAGGGTCCGTAGTATTGTACTTGAGCACTTGATATGTGAGGGATTTACAAATGGGTATATAACATGGGTGAATCATGGTGAACCTAGTTCCAGTTTTTTCACAAATAGCAGCCAACATGAAAGGGTAGAAGTAGGGGACCCAAATGAAGAGGATGACATTTCTGGTTTACTTCAAGACATAGCTGGGGGTTTAGATGTCCAGGGGGACTTAGAAGTAGACAACACGAAGCAGCACGATGAGGATATGGAAGCTTTTTACAAAATGGTAGAAGATGCTGGCAAGGAGCTATATCCAGGTTGTAAGTACTCGAAGCTACGTTTCATTGTAAGATTACTGCATATCAAATTCGTTGGGCGATGGAGTAACAAAAGCTTCGACATGCTATTAGAGTTACTTAAGGATGTCTTACCTGAAGAGTCATCACTTCCAAAAAACTTTAATGCTGCTAAAAAAATGGCAAAAGGTGTAGGACTTGGTTACGTGAAAATTCATGCATGTGAGAATGATTGCATACTGTTTTGGAAGGAGCATGCAAAGAAAGATGTATGTCCAAAATGTGATACTTCAAGATGGAAATCAGAAAATAGTAGTCCTAGTGGAAAACATGTGCATAGGGTTCCTAGGAAAGTTCTGCGTTACTTCCCTATAAAGAAAAGGCTACAATGGTATTTTATGTGCTCAAAAACAGCAAGTGACACAAGGTGGCATGATGAAGGACGCACACAAGATGGTTTGTTGAGGCATCCTGCTGATGCTCCTTTCTGGAAAGATTTTGACTCTAAGCATCCAGTATTTTCATCAGAGAGTCGAAATCTTAGACTAGCTGTAGCTAGCGATGGCTTTAATCCTTTTAGGACCATGAAATCAACTTATAGCATTTGGCCTGTTATTTTGATCCCATACAACCTTCCACCTTGGAAGTGTATGAAGCAATCAAATTTCATCCTATCCTTGTTGATCCCTGGACCTAAGGCACCTTGTGGTGATATGGATGTCTTTCTTGAGCCGCTGGTGGATGATATGGTAGAAATGTTTGTTCATGGTGTAAGAACATATGATGCTTCTAAGCGTGAACCCTTCCAACTGCGTGCTGCCATAGTTTGCACCATATCTGATTTTCTAGGTCTAGGTTATTTGGTGGCATGTGTCACTTCTGGCAAAGTTGCATGTCCTGAATGCCACTTAGATACATGTTCTTTCCAACTAAAAAAGGGAGGCAAGTGTGTCTACATGGGCCATCGTAGATTCTTAGATGCCGAACACAAGTTTCGGTTTGATGCAGATTCATTTGATGGTACCACAGAACTTAGGCTAGCACCTAGACCTCTTAGTGGAGAGGAAATATTGGAGCTGACAGCCAATATATGCACAACCTTCGGAAAGGACCTAGTAACCAAGAAGCCAGCCAAGCGTCAGTGCAATCCAACTACAGAGGAGCCATCCAAGCGAAAACGCAAGAAAGTTAATGAGCCACCAACTGTTTGGAAAAGAAAATCCATTTGGTTTAAGTTGCCATATTGGAAAGACCTACTTCTACGGCATAATTTTGATGTTATGCACATAGAAAAGAACGTGTGTCAGAATATTATTGACACACTTTTGGACACCGATGGAAAATCCAAGGATAACTTAAATGCTCGCTTGGACATCCAGAAACTTGGCATTAGAAGTGATCTTCATCCTGTTAGTGTAGAAGATAACTTTTATTTACCTCCAGCACAGTTTACAATGAGTCCTGATGATAGGGAAGCATTTTGCCAAGTATTGAAGGATGTGAAGTTCCTAGATGGTTATGCATCTGATATGCGTCGTAATGTGCAAGTTAAGGAGAAGAAGATAATTGGATTAAAGAGCCATGACAACCACATATTGTTGCAGCACTTACTTCCCATTGCTGTTCGGAATATACTACCAGAAAGAGTAAGTGCAGCACTAATTCGTGTGAGCAATTTCTTCAAGAAGATCTACTCACCCACTATTCGTATCAGTGATATGCAAAAACTAGAGGCTGAAATAGCTGAGACACTAAGTGTCCTTGAGACCATATTTCTGCCATCTTTTTTTGATATCATGGTTCATTTGATGGTGCATCTGCCTGCTCAAGCAAGACTTGCTGGTCCTATACACTATCGTAGCATGTGGGCAGTAGAGAGGTACCAAACTATTTTCAATTGCTATTGAGCATATTTGTAGTTAGATTCCATGCTAAAACTGTTACTTCATAGGTATTTGATGAAGTTGAAGGGCTCTGTTCGTACTAGAAGTCATCCAGAGGGATCAATTTGTGAGGCCTACAAATTTGATGAGAGTCTTACTTTCTGCTCCAAATTTTTGAAAGGCTATGAGACTGGACAAGTAGGAAATGGTGAAAGTATGGACTGTGAAATTTGTACTACACCATTCTTCCAAAGCACAGGGCAAGCTTTGAGTGGCAAGTGCACTATATCCGTAGAATACAAGACTTGGGTTCAAGCACATAGATATGTATTGTTCAACTATGATAAGATAGAACCATACTTGAAGTAAGCAATCCACACAAGTTGGCACATTGCAATTCTCGTGTTCTTATCTATAAATTTCTCAATGGGTACCACACCTTTGTAGCAAACATGTGGAGTACATTTTCTCAATTGGTCGCCACAATCAGCGACAAATGACTCGTATCCATCATGAAACGTTTCATGATTGGTTTAGAAAGCATGTAAGTAAAGGTGTGATTAACATGTTCTGTTCAGATCTAATACAGTTAAATTAACTAGACATAATGTGATATTTACAGGTGGAAGGGTTAGTTGAAAATGGTGTAGAAGTACCGAAAGAGATACATATTTTGGCAAATGAACCTTTCATGATTGCAACAACATACAATAGCTATGCAATTAATGGATTTAAATTCCATACGTTCTCCTATGATGAGGGTAGACCAGTTCAAGGCAGTGGAGTAGCTTTGGTTGCCCAGACCTCTTGCTTTGAAAATGGAAACAATGTGGACCTAGTTATGAGAAACAAGATATACTATGGCATCATCAAAGAAATCATTGAGTTAAACTATCGCAACAAAGGAAACATAGTTTTGTTTAAATGTGATTGGGTGGACAATCGCATTCAACATAAATGGGTAAAAAAAGATCAATTTGGGGTTACAAGTGTTAATTTAAAGCATTTATTTAATACTGGAGAAAATATGTTAGATGAACCTTTTATCTTGGCATCACAAGCTGTATAGGTTTACTATGTTAAGGAAGGTCTTGAATCAGATTGGTATGCTGTTGCCCAGTCAAAACCACGCGATCTTTATGATATGGCGGTTGAAAATGAAATACGTAACCCAATGAGTGATTTGGATGCAAATGTTGATCTCAGTGGTCTTTTTGGAGATGTTGTACATGTAAGGACTGATATAGATGGGGTCATTGTTGCTGAAAGGAAGAGGAAGTAAGTCTCAAACACCATCAATTGTTGCTGGTGCTATGCAGATTTTTCTTTGACATAATTGCTTTGTTGGTCTGAACTAATTGTTGATTGCTTACATACTTGCACTACTGTTTTATGAGAATCCTATACTAATGCATTTTCATTTTTTGCAGGATAAACAATGTCAAAAGCAAGGGGAAAAAGAAAATCCGTGGAGCCAACTGATTATGAAAATGGCGTGGAGCCAAATGTTTATGAATCTTAAAGGAATGAAAACATCCGGCTAAGGGTGCAGAAAATGCAAGAACTGAATATTCAAGCTACTGCACAACAACTTAGCTCAATGCATCAAACAAACAAAAATAAAAAGGTATGTATTCCATGACTCTGAAATATATGTTCTCAAAGAATTCTGTGAAGTGTCTATGGAAATCTGCACTAATTGTGTCCCCAAATGTAGACCCGAACTCCTGTTGAGGCAACTGGACGTAACCTACGATCTAGCTCTAGAATAAGTGACGCACATGTTGATATGGAAGCTATGAATGAACATCCTAAGAATCAACTTAATGAAGGTATTCGTCTCTATGTTGTGACAACTAATAATGCAATGCATCATGCATACCTAAGTTGGGTGTACTATGCTGTAATTGTTTTCCAGATGTTCCCGAATAGCCCAAAAAAAATGTTCGAGGACCTACTACAAAGGCTGATATCTATGCAAGGCAAAATAAGCCTAAACTCCAATTGGATGTCAATGCGTGTGGTCAACCTTGCGGACCATCAGGCACTAAATTTGCTAACTTCATTGGAACACTTGTGCGAACAAAGGGTTTCCCAATTGCACATGATGATTGGAGGAAGGTCTGTCCACGCAAAAAGTACAAGCTTTGGACAGATGCATAGGTAGTGAAATTGGTTGCAAATCTACCTACTACAGTCATGTGATTGAGTCCTAACTTATTATTTGTGTGTTGTACAACTATATTGGCAAGTAGACAACTGTGTCTTCAATTGGTTTATGAAGACAGCAGCTATGAAGTGGAAGGAGTTTAAAGCAAAATTGAAAAAGGTGTATGATGATGACATGGAAGATGATGAACTGTTTGCTCTGTGCGATGACAGAGTTCATCTGGATGACTGGAAGTGGCTAGTTAATCATTGGAGGTCTCCGGAGGCAGCTGTAAGTTACATATTACTCGCTCATTTTCATAATGTATGTGGCACAGAATTATAAACATGAAATAATTTGGTAGGCCCGTTCTTTGAGGGGGAAAGCAAACCATTCAAAGCTGACCCAAAACCATACAACTGGGAGTAAGAGTCATGCACGTGTTGGTACTGAAATGGTATGCAACGTCTTTTTTAGTTTGTTTTCCCTTTCTTCGTATCCTGTAACTACAATAACATATATATGGTTTAGGGTGAGGAGCTAGGGCGTACCCCTCATAGAGATGAATTGTTTATCAAAACTCACACACACAAGAATGGAGTACCTCATAAAGGAGCTGGAACAACAATTGTAAGTGTGATAAACACAACAATTTCTTATGCCATCATATTTTACTAATTTTTTTGCTTGCTGCAGAATGCACTTCAAGATGCAATTAGAGATAATCCTGTACTGAGAGACAAGAGTATCCAGGAAGGTGATGCTTATTCCTATGTTTGTGGGGCAGAGAAGAATGGATATGTTCGTGTTGTGGGTTTGGGGCCAAGTCCAGTAGATTTGGAAATGCCTGGAGCTAGAAAATACACATCAACAAGGCTTCAAATGGAGATAGAAGCTCATCGGCAATCTGATAAGAGAGTGGAAGATCTAACAAACCGTCTAGACATAATTCAAGAAACTCTAGATAGATTGCTGCAGCAACAGAATGCCAATAGCACCCCCCATGGATCAAACTCAGCAACACACGTGGTAACTGTTAACCTTTATCTCTTACATTTTTGTCATTGTCAGTGCAATAATTGTTCAACGGTTTTTACTTTGATTTAGAGCTTGAGGGCTACACCAACCTATCATGATGAAGAAGTACATGAAGAACAAGAACAAGATGCTAGATCATATGCAAGGGATGATATGGCTGATATGCACTTATATGATGATGATGACTTTTTGAGTAGACGAGTGGTCCTTCAAGAGGAGCAACATAATGAGGTAATTTCCTTTGTGTCCTTGCTAGGCCTTTAAGCTGAATCAGACCATATTGCATTGGTATTAGTATTTTTACCCTACTAAAATATATTTTACGCTTTAGGGTGGCAGAGATGTGATACTATATAATGTAGTAAGGCCCTATGAAGTTGCTGTGGCAAAGGCTACCGTTCAAACAAAGAACCCAAGGGCTATTGTTGGGGGTACTGCTCTTGGCGTGTAGTTCTGTGAAGTGGTTGTTAACCATGTGTTTATGAGGAACGCTGTACTGCCCCGTCCATATGAAGGGGTCACCACCATTCTAGAGGCTCGTGGGAGATGCATTGCTTGGCCACATGACAGAGTAATGGTCTAACCTCTTTATATTCTTGAAGGATGACAAGAAGTCTCAGTATGCTCTTAGTAATATATTTGTTTTCTACTAGATGAAGGATGACAAGAAGTCATTGCAGCAGTCAAAAGGTGGTGGCACAACTTGAAGGTATTTTACTTGAACATTTTGATGTATATATTTAGCTAGCAGAGGAAGCCATAACTATTTGTTAATTGCATTGGTTAATTGCAACTGTTCAAAAAAATAGTTATTCATGTATGCAAAACCTTCTCCATGCTCCTCTCAAGCTCATGTAGATACTATTGCACTTGACGAAGTAGCTCCTGTAAGGCTGTAACTCACATGAGCATACTGAGACAGATAAGGTCTCTGGCTCTCTGCTCAGGTGTCTGCCTTATTCCTTTGGCTGAACACAGTTACATGCCTGGGATATGTAATCTGCCTTATTTAAAGATGTATGATACAGTACTATGTTTTGTGTTGTCCAGTCATAGTCAGGTATCTGTCTTATACAATCTTGTGGTTGATACAGTTACATGACTGGTACACAGATGTCACTCATCGTTACTCATGTTGCCTTCACTTGCTATCATGTGTTACATCTGAGTGCTACATCCATTTAAGAGTGATCTATATTGCTCTTGTATAATTTTGTCCACTATAGGTTAGAAATACCATGTGACCCAATAATAAGGCTGCAATGTATAATTTTGTTCAGCTGGGACGAACAAGTATGCAGTATTCAAGCGTTTCCTTTGTGTAAATATGAAATAGTTTTTGCTTATTGATGATTGCATCTAGGAAGGAAGATGGCAAACTGGTAGTGGGTTATTGTTCATATTTTTACTCCACTTATTAGCTAGGGAACTTAACATTTGAAGTCCAAACCCATGAAATGTGTATGTCTGTTGCAGTGTTTTAAATTGCGGGCTAAAGCATTTAGCGGCGCCTTCTGAAAAAAAACACTAAGCACGCTATAACAGCTGCTATAGAAGCGCTAAGGCATATAGAAGCGCTAAGCAAATTATTGCCAAAAGAAGTAAGGGATTTTCAGCAGGAAGCAATAAGGAGTCACATAGTAGATAGTAGTGACAATACACATAACACATATGTGAGTAGGTGACACCCAGCCACTCACATAGTCACACAGTACATAAGAATTTATCAAGCTAAAGCTTAAACAATAAGTAGTTTCAGACTTGTCCAGCCATCTAGGACATAAGCAAATAGTCGAATAGCCAACTAAATTAGTGTAGAATAGCTAGCGGAAGACATAAGTGTCTACTGCCACATGGCCACATCACATTGGGCAGCATAAATAATGTTTAATCACTTGATAATTGTAATCTAAAGATCTGAACAAAGTCATAGAAGATGATGCAGATGGTGAATGCATGTCAAAATGGTGATTCTCATCTTCTGACTTCGCACTATGGCCAAGTTAGACTTTCCCCTGAAGGCCTAAAGTTTTCACTTGACTGTCCTGGTGATCGCAACCCTTCATTTGCTTTTGTGCCTTTTCTGTGGCTGGTGTATGCATTTTGCATGGGCGTCTTCACCTTTCCAGGAGTTCACCTTTGTAGTGCCCTTGTAGTAGTAGCTCATCTGAGGCAAGTATGCCAGGAAAACAGAGCTTATGGAGTAGAAAACATAGCAATATAAATGTGTCAATTCAAGGTCCTCTTAGCTGCTATAATATAAATGTGTCAATTCAAGGTGCCATCTACACATAGCAATATAAATGTGTCCCATAATTTTGGAATTTTACATACTGTGTATTTCATATTAGGAGTTAATGTACAAAGCACATTACAGTGATATTTCACATTTTTTCATGTTAGGTACTATGTGGTGTTGCAAGTATTTTGGATTGGCAAGCTTTTGAGGTTCGATCAAAGAGCTATTACATGTTCTGTAGAGTGGCAGCAACCATATGTGCACGAAGCTGGTGTCAAGTATTTTGGAGTGGCAGCAACCATGGAGTGGCAGCAACCATATGGTAGCAACCATATTTTGGAGTGGCAGCAAAGAGTGGCAGCAACCATGGAGTGGCAGCAACCATATTTTGGAGTGGCAGCAACCATGGAGCCTTAGTCATAACCAATTAATACAAGACTTGTACTATGTCTATATATATGTATGTAACTGACTAATCTATATCTTGGACCTATATGGCTCTATGTACTTGACCTGCTATATATATAGATATATATATATATATATATATATATATATATATATATATATATATATATATATATATATATATATATATATATATATATCAAGTTGGTGTATGTATGGAAGATCTAATATATTATTTATACAAAAATCAAGTGAATTTGTTCAATGTGATGCCTTCTATATGAGCAAAAGTTGATTTGTCAAATTATTTTAATTATAATTATATCTATGCAGTTTTGCCATTTTTTTTGCAGGGTATGGTTTGTAAAACACCTTGGAAATGGTTTGGCCAACATACAAACTGTCGACAAAGGCATTAACTGTCGGCGTAGGTCTTAACTGTCGGCAAAGGATCAACTGTCGGCAAAGGTTCAACTGTCGGCGTAGGTAGAGCATTTGCCTACATATAAAGTGTCGGCGATTCTGTTAACTGTCGGCAAAAGTTTCGCCGACGGCTTCTAGCGCAACTGTTTCTAAACTGTCGGCAAAACTTTTCGCGGGAGGTTATCTGTCGGCAAAGGTGGCCTTTGCCTACAATAAAAAGTGTCGGCAAAGGTATGTTGTGTTATAGTGACTTCTCCTAGTCGAATGAGGCAGACATAGCTTTCGAGCGGCTCAAGTTGTGTCTAACAAAGCGTCCAATCATGACAGCGCCTTGACCAGACGAAACTCTACTGATCTACATCGCCGCCACTTCTCGTGTCGTTAGCATAGCTATCATCGTCGAACGTGAGGAGGCCGGACATGCCTATAAGGTACAATGTCCGGTCTACTTCATCAGCGAGGTCCTTAATGAGTCTAAAACTCGTTATCCTCAAGTTCAGAAATGGTTATATGCTATTCTGATCACGTCACGCAAGCTCCGCCATTACTTCGAGTATTACAAGATCACCATGGTCACCAAGTTCCCTTTGGTTGACATCCTCTGCAACAAAGAGGCCAATGGCCGCATCATCAACTAGGCTATCGAGCTTGGCACTTACTCCATCGAATTCAGAAGCAGGCCTACCATCAAATCACAGGTGCAAGCCAACTTCATCGCCGAGTGGACCGAGATACAAGAGCCCATCCCTGCTACTTGCCCCGAGCACTGGGTGATGTACTTCAATGGTGCCCTCAACATCAATGGTGCTGGCGCTGACATTTTATTCATTATGCCGACCAAAGATAAGCTTTGATACGTTCTTCGAATTCATTTTCCAGCCTCCAACAATGTCGCTGAATATGAAACATGTCTCCACGGACTTCGTATAGCCGTCGAGGTCGGCGTTAAATGCCTCATGGTATTTGGAGACTCTGCGCTAGTCATCAACCAACTCAACAAAGATTGGTCCTATTCCAGTGAGAAGATGGATGCATACTGCGCCAAAATCAGGAAACTCGAAGGGAAGTTCTATGGTATCGAGTACCACCACGTGGTACGAGATCAAAATCAGCTTGCTGACCACCTATCTAAGATAGGCTCTTCTCATGCTGCAATTCCGCCTAGGGTCTTCATTCAAGACCTCTTTATGGCATCTATTAGGGAAGAGAAGGAAGTTCAAGAAATACCCCCCGCTGAGTAGTTGGTACTTACAGTACCTTCGCTGGCCGCCGACTAGAGGGAAAAGTTCATCAAGTACCTCACCAGCATCGACGTACCCGCCGACAAGACTAAAACTGAACACCTAATCCAGCGCAGCAAGCATTATGTGCTGGTAGATAGGAACTTGATGAGGAAAAGTGCCAAGGAAGGAATACTACAGAAATGCATCAGCCAAGAAGAGGGAGTGAAACTACTTCTTGAGATTCACTCTGGTTCCTATGGCAACCACACGGCCTCGAGAAGCCTAGTCAGCAAAGCTTTCCGAGCTGGTTTTTACTGGCCCACGGCCATCACTAACGCAGAAGACCTCATCTAATGTTGTGAAGGATGGCAATTTTTCGCCAAGCAAATACACGTGCCAGCGCAGGAGTTGCAAACCATCCTAGCTTCTTGGCCTTTTGCATGTTGGAGACTAGACATGATTGGGCCTTTTAAGCTAGCTCTAGGTGGTTTCCGGTATGTGTACGTTGCCATTGACAAGTTCTCCAAGTGGATCAAATACAAACCACTTGTTTCGGCTACTTCAAAGAAGGCAGTCAAGCTCTTCGAAGATATCATCCACAGATTCAGTCTCCCGAACAACATTATCACCGACCTCGGAACTACATTCACTGGTCATCATTTTTGGGACTTCTACGAAGACCGATGCATCTTTGTCAAATAACATCTTCATTGCCCATCCTAGAGCCAACAGCCAGGTCGAATGGGCGAACGGTATGATCCTTGATGCCCTCAAAAAGAGGCTATATCAGAAAGAGGAAAAGCATCCGGGCACATGGCTCAAAGAGTTCCCAGCTGTGGTCTAGGGACTGTGCACTCAAGCTAGTCACAGCACTGGTGTGTCTCCATACTTTTTGGTCTATGGCTCAGAAGTCATACTTCCAATGGACATTGCCTTCCAAGCACCTAGGGTGGAACATTATAATGAAGAGCAAGTCATAGCTATTCGGACAGAGGACGTCGACAGGGCCAAAGAGGAACACCTGATCACTTGCATCTGCATAGCTAAATACCTAGAAGGCTTATGAAGATACTACAACCAAAACATCAAAGGTCGTTCATTTGCTGTCGGCGACCTCGTTCTCCACAGAAAACAGAAAACCAAAGGGATGCACAAGCTCTCCTCCCCTTGGGAAGGGGCTTACGTGGTCAAAGAGGTTACCTGACAAGGGTCTTACTAGCTATGTGACTTGGACAGAATCAATATCCCCAATTCATGGCACATCGAGCACCTTTTACATTTCTATCCTTGAAACACTCTAGATATGTACTCTCCACTCCATAATGAATGAAGTTTTTATCGCCATAATTTGTCTCCATTATTTCTCCATTACGGTTTAATCTCCATTTGCGGTCGCCAGCTCTAAGCTACTCCTTAACAAACTCCAATACGTGATCTCCATAAACGCTTTACCACGTTTCTCCATATCTCCTAGATATTTCACCAACCGCCGAGCATCACATGTTTTGCTCTATGTTTTTTTGGAGAAGACCCAGTCTCTGATCTCTCCCTACACATGCTATGGCTCTGCGCTCTGCGCTCTGCGTTATGGGTGGTCGGCTGTGGTTCCTCGGTCATGCCTACCCTCCTACATGTGCACGGGCTCTGCGCTCGATGTTATGGAATACGGGCTAGCCAAGGCCTAGAGCCCAGTAACGAACTAACTGCTTGAACACTACTTATACCACGTATAATCACGTTAGGGTTAACATTAGATCTATTTTTCACCAAAATACTGGCAAATGGCATAAACATGCACATGTCAGTTTACAACATTTATTCACATACATAAATGTTTGTCTACATCCTTGCACATTTTAACTATCCTCTCTAGCTATTACAGATTACTCTCCAAGAAGGTCACTATATTTGGCCCTCTCCGACCACTTCGCTGAATAGGTCGATGTCTCTGGCAAGCCTCTTCGCTGCATCCTCCACCTCATCTTCCAGCTCCTGCTGCTTCGTCGCACTAGACCCTCTAGCGAATCTGGCCCCTATCGCTCGTAGATCGATGGTAGGGTAATGAGACCAGACTACTGCCAGGGCATGGGTCACGGCGGAGACAGTGGCATCGTGGTTGAAGCTTTTGAAGTTCTCCCATGCCGCCTTGCACCTATCGATGATGGTGTCCAGATGAGGCGGCCTATCGTCGGGCTAAGGAGCTACCTCCACGTCGATGCAGTCAAGCACCGGCCTAACTCCAGTGACCATGACGTTGAGCTTTCGCCTCTGAGTTTGCACCTCTAGCTCTAGCACGTTGAACTGGTCCTTGGTCCTTTGACTGTATTCTGTAGGCACCAAAAGGATCTGTCAAATGAAGAAGTCACTTCAGCAATAACTCTGACCATGAAGTACTCACCTTTTAGCTCCTCGGCTAGTTTTTCTGCTCGCCCAGACGCCTTCTCCTTCACCTCCTGGAGCTGACCAATGATCTAATGCAACTGGCCAAGCTCTGCATCTTGTTCTATAAAAGTGACGATCGTCAGCAACATTAAAGTTGTTCGGCAATACAGAAAAAGTTCACCGATCCATAGTACCTTTTTTCTGCTCGGAGAGGCTTCTCAGCTTCTCAGAGCTACGCTCCAATTGCTCGGAGCTACCATGCAACTGCTCAGACATGGTCACCAGCTGCTCGGATAAGTCCCCCTTTTGGTATTCCAGATCCCATGTGTTAGATTCGGCAAGATCCCGCTCACGCTGGGCCCTCTAGATGTTTTTCGCCATAAGCCTCACTGCCTCCTTCAGCTTTGCATTCTCCTCGGTGAGGGGCTCCATCCTCTTGATCAGCTACAGCCATTGCTCGGTAGTTCATGCTATGACCTACAAAACCACCAAGATCATGAAGAACTCCAATCTCCAACGTCAAAGACAAACATTTATGACACACATACTAACCTTGATCTGTTTCATCACCGTGGAAAGGGTGGACCCTAGCCTCCTGACCTCCTTGGTGGTGTCCTCTTCTTCCATGACCACCACTTCACCGCCCCGCTTGTGGAGGATCCGGACGATTTGAGGTCGTGTTTCCTCACGCTTAATCTCTTCCACCTCATCCTCTTCCTCCGCAGCCGGTGGCGCCATCTAGGGGCTCAATGGCCACACGGTGTGTCCGACCACACCCTTTGATGTTTTAGGGAGTGCCGCCTACTCCTCTAGCACCACCAGTTTCTTCGCTCCAGACTTTGGCTCGACGGTGGCAACTCCAGCATCCGCCTCCGAAACCCAGCGGTCTCGCCGTTGCCTCTGGCATCGCCATCGACTCGTCTGCCGTCGGCGCCAACTGTTCTCTACCGCCAAGTCCATCCGCAGCGGTGGTTGACTCCTTCGCAGGCCGCTAAGCGCCTAGGGACTCCAGGACGGGGTCTATCGGTATTGCCTCAGCGACGGGACTAGCCCCCGGCTATTGACCAGTCTGGATGGATGGATTCAAATCATCTGGATGCTTCGCTCTGCATCAGATTAGCTCGTCAATCACCGCAAACTATAAGGATCCGATGGCAAAATGAATTCAAGGCAAGGATACTTACACGTCGGCTTCTTGGTAGATGGTTCTAAATCAGCGCTGCCTCCCCGAGCCCCCAGTCATGGCTCTAGGGTCAACCCACGTGCCCTAGGCTGTAGGTCTCATGGCCCCCACCATTGGCCTCTCCTCCGCCTATCGCTCGAGGACACTCTTCGCCTGCTGCTCGGGGACTTCTTTCACCTATTGCTCAGGGACTCCCTCCCCTCCTTTCGACTCCACTTGGGGTCCTATCCTGCTCGGAGGAGGAGCTACTGGAGCCCTGTCGTTGTTCGACCACTTGGACATTGCCGCACTCTACATCCATGTGGTCTGGACACCGCCAAGCGAGATGTCGCCTAGCTTGCGGGGAGCTACACCCGCTGTCTTCCTCTTCTTCTAGGCTAGCTCATCTGTCACCACCCTTTTCCCTTGGACTTTCTCTAACACTGGTGGGGACTCTTCGTCCGACCAGTGTCTGCGCCTCTAGACTCCAATGAGGCGCTGATGGCACCTTCATCAGGCTAGGTTGTTGGCTGGGCGTCCACTGCCTTTGGCCAATCGCTCCTTGACACGCCTAAGAAGTACGATGCTCATTCCTTCAAATGGATCTTACCATAAGTGAATCATTTCACTGCTCGGCAATGGTACATGATAAATGCATCAGGAGCAAACAGTTGAGATTTTTACCTGAGGATGTGGGTTCATGCAGTTGAAGGCTCTAGTCTGCCCTAACACGCTGAACGAGGCATTGGGATTGAATAGTTTGGCTGCTCGGCATATCACATCATCCCTCAACAGCCTCTTCGTCCTCTCCCGAGTACCATCAGTGTCCCCCTTGAAGTCAAAGCCTGCGTGGGCCCTCTCCTTACAGGGCTAGACGTGGCGCACTATGAAGGTCGCCGCCACCAGAGCGCCATTCATCTTCACGCCTTTTATCAGGCCGAGAAGCTCCTTCACCTAATCCATATCACCATTGCTCGGCTTCTCTGACCACCTCTTCTGGTTTTCCGGGATGTGGTCGATGTCACAGCGGATGGCAAGATGGCTCTGCTTCATCTAGAACCACCTGGCCTTCCACCCCTTCAGCGAAGTGTTCAGTAGTACAGTGATGTACTCACCTACCATCCCATTGCAGAGTTGTAGATACACACTGCTGACCACCCTGGAACCTCTACTAGCCTTCTTCTTCAGCTAGAACAGGTGCCGAAAGAGGTTGAAGTTGGGAAGAATTCTGAGACACGCCTCACAGAAATGGATAAAAATCATGATGTGCAAGATGGTGTTTGGGTGGAGATTGCACAGATAAACTCCCTAGAATTCCAGCAGATCCCTCAAGAAAGGATGAACAGGAAATCTTAACCCGCGCTAGAAATAATCTTCAAACACTACAGCTTCATCGGTATGCAGCATCAGGTAGGGCTCACCGTAGGCCGGCCACCATCCGGTGGTGACACGGTCAGGAAGAACGCCTGCCTCCACCATCCCATTGATCTCTGCCTCCCCCATGAGCGATGGCACCCACTCATTGTCATGGCTGGCTTTGGTCGCCGCCTCCTTTAGGTTTCCAACTCCCCTCTTCGGCACCATCTCTTAGATCTGGTTTGGGATTGGCGGTGGAAGGGCGTGTGAATATGAATCGGGAAGCATGAGGGCTGAGGTGGAAGACGAAGTGGCAAAGGTGGGAGCACAAAGTGCGGTGGCATAGTTATAAAGCACTCCCCCCACTTTTTGCATTCAAGGGTTTTTGGGAAACTGCCCCACGATTTGCGCCTCTCCGAATTCTCCGAAACGGCGTGTTGGGCCATTACCTGGGCTTTCATGCAACTACATCCCATATCACCCATTTTTCACCACAATTTGTTACTACTCACCAAATACTCGCTGACTTCTCTGCAATCCATTAAGGCTCAGTAACTTCTACTATACAGCCATTACTCTGGTTTTTTCTCCACGATTTGTTTTCTCCACGATTTCCACTTGTGGCTCGGGGACTACGTCATCAATATGACTTTTTTCCTCACCACACTGGGGACTTTTTCTATTGACTATTGTTTCTGACCCTGGCACCATGTGACCATGTCACCTACTATTAGGCTCGAGGACTAAGTGAGCACACTTCACCTTGCGGTGGATATGCTTTTCTCATTTTGGGGCTATGCCCAGGGGTTGGCTGCCTGCTTGGCTAATCTTCTGCTTTTCTTCTACTTTGGACCCTAGCACCATGTGACTACGTCACCTACTGTCAGGCTCGGGGACTAAGTGGGCACACTTCACCTTGCGGTGAGTGTGTTTGTTTTAATCTAGAAGACTCTATGCCTCCTGAAGTTGAAGAAGACTATCTCCCTTTCTCGTGGTCGGACTCTAAGTGAGCACACTTGGTCCACTATGAGGAAATTTTTGATTTTGAACTTGAGCTCCTTACATCCTTATGGCAAGCCTTACTTGGGATACACTGCTTGGTGATGGTTCACAACTACTCGACAACTCATCACGGTGGTCGAACCATGAGTCTAACTTCTCGACTTTGTTTGCACCTGCTCGAACAAGCTCAAGACGGCGTTGCACAACAGATATAAGGCGCATGAGGACTAGTTGTGGGGGGTACGACCCCGGATACCCACGGCAAACCACATGGGTTGTGCCCCCAGGGGTGGCCCAGCCCACAAGACAAAGCCTTGCGGAGCACGGTGCTGCTTGGCATGTCCCGCAAGACACCAGGAATATATCTTGAAGATACTACAAGATCTGTTAGGATACGTATGATCCCATGATTCTAGTAATCTGTTATTACTTTCCGATTATCTCCTAGATCTAACTGACTTATAACTCTACCCCCAAAACTATATAAGGCGAGCAGGGACCCCCTCCAAACACATGCGATATCATACAATAGCCAATATAATCCAACAGACCACAGGAGTAGGGTATTACGTCGTGCTGATGGCCCAAACCTGTCTAACTCTTGTGTCTTTGTTGTCTTCTTATTTTCGATTACAAGCATCTCTGCCGATCAATCTACCTTCGTGGGATACTCCTAGGAGGACTTCCAACGATATTTTGTCGACACTTATGCTATTGATGGAGAAGTAAATCATAACCAATATTCTACTCACAATAGGGGTAAGTCATTCTTAATTATAAGTCAACGCATACATTGATTAGTGCAATTACACCTAGTAGTCATGGCTAAGATCAACTTTATATCTATACATAAGGGATATTACTAAGGAAGATTAAGAACAATGTTTGTCTTTCTTCGTAACTAGATCCTACTTGTATACCTATATTCGGGGAGTGGACTACAAAGGACTCAATGGGAGTGTCACATCCGTGATCTACCACATGACCCAGAATATAGGGTGTATCCACAGGTAAGCAACGTATAAGCACCACACTTAAACAATGTCGACCACTCACCCATGGTACCTTAGAGTGAGTGCTATATGAACTTATGCATAAATATAAGGATAATCTAGCTATACTAAGTATATAATCAAAGTAGACCATAAACATGATAACTAGAAACATAAACGATATGAATAATGTTGTCATTACAATTGTAGCATACATATAAAAGTAATGAGAGATACAAAATACAGGGGGTACAAAGATTATACCAAACCACACTCTTGACACGATCAGGAATCCAAGCGAAACCTGCTTGCCTCCCTATAGACCTAGACTAACTAGCTATGCCCTAAAATATGGTGGAGCTCTAAGGATGATTAGGGTTTCTATCTTCTCAATTGACATGAATGCTTCCAGGGGGTGACAGGGGCTGGTATATATAGGTCGAAGCATCAATCATGAGCCCTTGGATCAAACCAACTTGAATAAATGGCGTAGATGCAATCTAGGAGGCGGTGGAGAACCAACATGGCAACGAGGGCTAACAGGTGGGCCTCAGGGGCCGGCTAGAATATAGGTGGGGCCAGCCCACCCCACCTAGCAGCGCCTCACCCTCTGCTTCAGTGTGGTGTCCTCTCGAGTCTTCTAGAAACTTTTGGGGGTTGTTTTCACTGTGGATAAGTGCGATTAAGTCTGACATCTAGGTCCACCTTGAGGGTTTTCTAGATAAATCTTGCAGAAAATATAGATTCACCAAAACTCATGGAATTTGTTAGTTTAAACCCCTAGACCATCGTTGGTGATTATATTTATGCCCTTATATATGTTATATTGATAGTTTATAATGGTTGTTAACTTCCATCAACAAACTTCCCCAAGCTTAACCTTTGGTAGTCCCTTAGCAAAGCTAAACTCAGTAAATGGATCAGGAGTTGCATCGATGCTTTCACTCCTTAAAAGTACACATGCGTTCAAACAAGAATTCCCCTTTGGATTAGAGTAAACCGATCTAACTTTCAAACTTACCCATATTACCTTCAACCATGGGGCCTCTTAGCCTTCACTTGGGTCTTGAGCAATTGAAAGATAGAATGATCCAGCCAAGCACTATGTCTCAAGCTCAAGTTCTTAGCACTATGGAGCATTTATTTGGTGGATATCCTATCAAGAATATTTTTGTGTTCACTCCCAGTGTAGGAGTGAAATATTTTTGGGTGGATCTAGATGGGATGGCATGATGTTGCACCTACCCCTAGTGTAGGAGTAGTACATATGTGGGTGGTGTGTATGTGATCTTGATTTTAAGAGCATGACAAAACTCTCATAAGGTCAACAAAGCTTGACTAAACTCAATGCAAAACAAGTAGCATATATGTGGAAGTTTTCTTATTCTAAATAACATATATGGCTCTCGTAAGAATTCAAACTGTCATATAGTAACTCATCATGTAGCATTTTCATGTCTTTCAAAAGATAAAACTCCAGAACTTTAGTATCACTTGGAACAAAATAAACAACAGCTCGGACCTTCTCATATCATATCCGTCAATTTACTTAGACTTAGATCAAGCATATGCTACCCACGAGTTTTAAGTTCAGAGTAAATTCTTATATCAAAACAGTCATATTCAAAACTCGGGAGAATTCAAGACTGAAAACTAGGTACATGAAAGGAATTACGATAGAGTAACTATTCATCATTTCCATTGCAAGAGATTATCCTTAGAGTCCATTTATTTTGCTCTTAAAAATAGAAAACTAGACACACACTTTTTATTTTGTTTTCATTTTTTTCATATCACACCTTACTAGTATATATATAAGACAAAGATAATTTTTTATTTTTCTTTTAGTTATGCATTTTTTAACTAGTATTTAGCAAACTCAAAAGAAAAAGAAATACTTAGCTAAATACACGGGGGATGCTTTTCCCCCAAGCTGGATGTTGTCGTGGTCGAATGTTGAAGTTGAGTGATCCTTCTTAGAGCAAATTTGCTAGTGCATGCCCTTCTCTTCGTCCATGGATGGAGTGGATGAAGTCGACCAGCTGAACTTGCTCTTGATCATATCATCCTGTAAAATACCAACGAGAATACTAAAACTCGTGGAACGGATTAGGATAAGGGGTTAGCTGTCAGCCGTTCGGAGATTAGTTATTCTTGAGGTTTAGAAATATTTTTGTATTGGCAGAATTTTAGCAGGATCTTTACCTAATATATACTTTTTTGGGTTTTCTTATTTATGATATGTAGAACAGAAAAATATGTATGCATGGTATTTTTAAATTTTATGCCTCCATAGTGAACATTAGCATGGGTATTTACACCGTAGATTTATTCACATAGGGCTTAGGATTTTTAATGTAGTGATGAAATGCAGTCATGAAACTTTTTATCTTTCTTTTATTAGCACAATGTAAATACAGAAAAGTAAATATGCTAAAGTGAAAATAACTCATGCAATGCAGAAAAGTAAATACGGATAATTACCGATGTTACCTCCTGGCAAGGGTTCGGAATTTTAAGTCCTCCGAACAGGACTTGACAGGGATAGTCCTTTATTCTCTTGGTGCATCTATCAGTCCCGGGGATGGAGACCTTGATGGTTGCACCTCTAGTGATGGTGACTCATATGTTGCCACCTTTTCCTTCCTCACCTGCTTCGTCTGTGGATTGGTCTTAGGCGGAGTAGGTTCATCTTTCGTAGGTTCTTGTCGACAAAATATGGTCGACGGTATATCGAGCGAGGGGTATGCCCACGGTAGTAGATGAATCAGTAGAGGTGCCCGTAATTAGAACCGAATGGTGACACAAGCACAGAGACAATGATTTAGACAGGTTTGGGCCATCTGATCGACGTAATACCCTATGTCTTGTGTCTTTGGTGTATTGTATTGTATATGAGATGAGTTTGAGGGGGGCCCCTGCCTGCCTTATATAGTCTTGGGGGCAGGGTTACAAGTTGATTAGATGTAGATCTATTTGGGTATATGGTAAGTATTTACAAGGAATACGATATCTATCATATCCGAACTGATCCTTCTCTATCTTCAATATTCCTTCCTGGAACCGTGTGATGCATGCCGATCAGTGTCTTGCATCACATGCCTTCTTCTTATGGGCTAGACCACCCCTGGTGCTCTAGCCCATGTCCATTGTCATGGGTATCTATTGTTATACCCCCCAACAGCTAGTCCCCAAGCACCTTGTATCCGCTGAGCAACGCCGTCTTGAGCAAGTCGGAGCAGTTTGACATGAAGCCGATTAGTTTAACCAATGATCCGAGCAGTGAAAGTTGAAGCCGACCAGTTTAACTGATGAACTAAGCAGTGAAAGTCAAAGTCGACCGGTTTAACTGGTACACAAATCTTGGACTTACCCAAGTAAGGCTTGCCAGAAGGATGTAAGGGGCTCAAGATAAAAAATTGAAAATTCTCCACCTTAGGCGAAGTGTAGCCACTTAGACCCCGTTTGTGAGGAATCATCCATGACTAGGTCAAATAAGGTGGGTAAATCAAGAAAAGAGCACTACATTCACCGCTAGGTGAAGTGTAGCCACTTAGTCCCCGAGCCTGCTAGAAGATGAAGAATGAATCTTGTAGCTGTAATAGAACCGACCAATTTATAAGAGCACAAGTACGAAAGAATCACCGAAATGATCAAACCGGCATACTTGAACCCATATAAACCCGGTACTCAACTGAAACCACAAAGGATTTCAAACCAACTTGCATACAACCAAGATCATAGTAATTCAACATAACAAGCCATATGTTACATCCATTTCATAAGTAGTTCACAAGTACCTCATACATCAGAGTTCACATAGTTATTACAAAATGAGTTCACAAATAGCGGAAGCAAAGTAGTTTGAGACCATCACACACACTTAGTTTAAATATAAGCCAGTTCCATAGCCATATCCAGCAAAAGCATCATGATAAGATAATATAGATGATCATGCCCATGATCTAGTCTTCATCCCTCGCAGGGTGGAGACAATACTTGCAGTAACCGTTATAGAGCACGTCATCTATAACAAGGGGGAATAAACCCTGAGTACGAGAATGTACTCAGCTAGACTTACCCATCGTAAACCAAAAATAAATGACACCAAGGAGTATGCAAGGCTTTATCGATGTATCTTGCTTGACAACCATTTTACATAAAAGCTTTAATGATATAAGAGCATAATTTAAATTATGAGTAAGCATCAAGTTATCCATATTAACCAATCAACTAGATTAGCACATGTACTAGAGCAAGCAATTGATTAACTCCAAACATTAGTAACCATATCCGGTATAATGTTGTATCATCATCATCATCAATTTAACCATCAAGTTCCATTAAGTGCATCTACGTTGCCACTACTTAGTCAAGTTCTCACTATCCGGGAGAGATGGTGATTCGAATTGATTCCTATCCAGCTGGAGGGTATTCCTAACACGAACCCAGGCATACCGCGTGAAGGCAGCCTTAGGTCACCTTTGGTACAACTCAGGAATCGCGGTTCCGAGCAGCGCTACACCCTCAGGGAATCCACTCTGCCAGGTGGTCAATCTCACCTAGGACTTACGCCAATGGCTCCCCACACATCCTTACTACTGCCAGGGTGCGCACTTTCACTTCCTAGACTTCTGGCCTGAGTTGAGCTACTCGGCTTCGCGGTCGGAACGAGTTATCCGGCGAACTAAGTGATAGGCATGCGTTCAACATGACATGAGGACGTATAGCGAATCGGTCCTTAACCGACACAGACAGGGATAGATCCACACCCAAGACCTCCTTGCTTTGTTGCTTCTCTATCGACATCCCGCCCGGTCACAATTCATTATTAACACATGGTTATCTTCCACGATAGCAAATATAGCCAACCATGACCAGACATCATCCTAACTTGTAGGTGATAGGAAATCACCTGACTTTTACTGGTCTAAGCATGGCTAAGCTTTGATTCGCTCCTAGACCTAAATAGGATTCAGGATACGTATACTGGCCAAGGAATAGATATATATGCAACAAGTGTTTGCATCCAATTCCTATCACTTAATGCATCAACAAATAAAGATACTCAAAGTAACCATTTTCAAAACATAGGAGACTTAAAATACTCCGGGGCTTGCCTTTTAGAAAAGATGAAGGTTGATGATCGGGACACTCAAAAACTTCTTCGCTGGCTCCTTCTTCAGGGGTCTGCGCCTCCTACTCCTGAGCTTGTTGCTGCTCCTCTGGAAGTACTTGCTCAAATTCCAGAAGCGTGACTCCCTCCGGAACACCTATTGCATCCATATGCATAGTATAAGAATCATGCATGCACAAGAGATGGAAGGTGCTGATGAAATGTACAGCCATGTATAGATGGACGCATGAAAGACACGATGATACAAGATTAACATCTATTTTACAGAGTAGGTGCATATCTCTTTTTAGAAAATAAGAATGGCACACTCATCAAGCTCTAACAACCTAAGATAAAGTTGTTCATCTTCAGTAAGAGGTCTAGCACCTGCAACTAACAAGTTATTTTAATTAGCCTAGCATCTAACTCATCACATCGACTCATATCAAGCAAACAAGTTATTCACTGCAATCATAGTTTTCAGGCTGCAAACAGCAGCAACTAGTTTTATCCATAACTGGAGTTGTACTACTCCTAAAGACATGAAACAAGACAATCTACAACTTTATTTTAATCAACAAAGTCTAATTCAAACTCAAACTAGGTCAAACAGACTGATCCTACAAAACTGTCTATGGATTCCAGAGAGTAGGCAGTTGGGAGTGCTGACTTCCAACTGATACAACTCTCACACTATTAGGCCAAATGCCTTGAAATTTTGATACAAGCTAGATAAATAAGTTCCCTACAACTTTGTTATTGACCAAATTCACAGCAAATATCAAGTTCACCAGTTAATTTGCTTAACTCTAAAATCTGTCCAGAAAGTCACTATAAATGAATTATAGTGAAAATAATATTTCGTTACATACAAGAATAACACCATGAGTACTACCAATGTTACCAATAGTTAACATACATCAAATGAACACTAGAAAACATAGTGGCCATTCCTAAATAAATTATTTTCATGCCTTTATTAATTTATTTAGATAATTAGGTTAAATAATAAACACTTATCCAAAATGTATAGAAAATTCCACAAAAATTACAGTAGCTTATACATATCTCAAATAGGTTACTGTATAAATTTCACAACATTTTAACAAGTATAACATCCTACACAAAAATAACAACCCAGCAGGACTTAAAATAGCACAAATAGGAAACCCTAGTGAAAAGTGTCAAGCAACAGATTTTATATTTTTCTTAGCATCCTTAAGGTACCAGGACAAACTCCAATAAATTTCATGAGCATGGGATTCATATAATAATAATTAAAATTCACACAAGGATCATTTAATCATAAAAGGGAAATTAATAACTCAAAAACCATTCATGCCCTGACTCTCAAATTTTTACCAAAGCTTCTACTCATCAAGAGTAGCTCACCATACAAATTTCATAATTTTTGGAGCACTAGAACTTTAGATATGAATTAAACAAGTTTGCATTCATCTAAAAATATATTTTAAGTTGCACACGCTATCTAGGCGATGAGGGCTCGATCCAAGGGTCGGCCAAGACTCTAGAGATCACGGCTAAGCTAGTGCACATGCTATCTAGGGCTCATCGGTGGAATATCGGCGAGGCCGTGCGCGGCACGAAGACCTTACCGAGCGATTCAAGCTAGAAATGTGGGCACGGTGAGACGGTGGGGTCACGGTGAAGCTGCTGTGGTGGTGGGGAAGTGATGCGGTGCAAGCTGTGGCTGGCAATGTCGACGGTGACATGGCGGTGGTCTACTGTGGATGCGGCGGGCGAGCGCGAAGGCGAAGGAGGAGGTAGGAAGTGAAATGAGAGAGCGCGGGGTCACGGGCGAGCGTTGGCGCTTGAGTTGGCGAGTAACGGCCCAACGTGGCCTGGCCGAGCAGCCCGGCGGCGACGCGTGGCCATCCACATGGCGTTCAACCTCTGAAATAGTCAGCACTATAGCTGCTGATTCAGTTCGGCCATCAGAGCTCAGCACCGGCCTGACAGCGATACTTGGTGATGATAACTCTCCTAATACATTGATCATTAGCGAAAACAATCTAAACAAAAGTTGTAGCACTACATACCAGCTACAATTTCTATTAAAGAATCAAAGTCTAACTCTCAACCAATGTAGAGTAAAATCGTGCCAAAGTCAGCTTCACCAAACTGTAAATGCAGTCAATACTTAGAAAATTTTCTAAGTGTTGAATCAGCACCCAAAACTGACTTGTGGGCCATGTTTGGGATTGTTCCACACATTTTCATGACTTGGCCTCTAAACAAAGATTGTTCCACATATAATTTGCTACAACTTTGCTTTAGGTTGCTCAGACATGCAAAGCTTCTAAGTAACACTTTTTAAAAGGTCAAACAAATTGGTTCTAGGGTTTCCAATTTGGTCAAACCTCACTTAGTGGCATAATTAGTCAATTTAGTTAACATGAACAGTGCTACACTATGTACCCTAAGTGTAGTTAAGGTGTTTTAGGTGATAATTAACCACACCACACATTGATCATACCAAAATCAAGCATCACATGCATTGAAACAAGGGAAAATAAGTGAATTGCTACTTTTGTTTCAAAGCCATGTTTTAAATGTTTCATGAGTTTGTTGCAGAGTACTAACTAACCATGTTTCGCTAAAGTAAGTGACATGTTTCAAGAGTGAGTTGAACATGTTGCACTTGAGTGTTGCGCACTATCCATTTCATAAAACAAGCACACATGGAATATAAACTTATGTTGCAATGTTTCAAAAGCATGTTCCAAACAATCAAAGCTCATGCATGGATGAATGATGCTCATGTTTATGAAATGCAAGTGCAATTATGCAAGCCTAACACCTAGGGTGTTACAGCCTTCCCCCCTATAAAAATCTCGCCCTAAGATTTGAAAAGCGTACCATTTTGAATAAAAGGTAGGGTATACATCCTTCAAATAATCTTCTCGTTCCCACGTTGCATCGCTCTCACTACCCTGGTTACTCCACATAACCTTGTAAAAATTGACCACATGGTTCTGGGTTACTCTCTCTTGTATCAATAACCCGCACTAGCCTTTCTTCATAGGATAGATCTGATTTCAACTTGATATTTCTAATTGAAACTCTTTCTTCGGGAACACGGAGACATTTCTTCAATTGAGAGACATGAAAAACATTGAAGATAGCTCTCATCACATAAGGTAACTCTATCTTGTAAGCTACATTCCCACTCTTCTCTATGATCAGATATGGGCCTACATACCTAGGTGCAAGCTTCCTTTTTACTCTGAATCATTGCACACCTTTCATCAGTGATACTTTCAGATAAACATGATCACTATCGACAAAAGATGCTCGGCAGTCCACCGAGGGGTATCCCACGATGGTAGATTTGTCATAGAGGTGAGTGAGATCAGGAGCGAGATGGTAATACAAGCACCAGGACACAAGATTTAGACAGGTTCGGCTGTCAGTATGATGTAATACCTACATCCTGTGTTCTGATGTATTGCATTGAGATGTATGGATCATTGTGTAGATGTATGTATCCGGTCCGCTAGGGGACCCCTGCCTCTCCTTATATACTCTAGAGGGGTAGGGTTACAAGGAAAGTAGCCTATTTGGTACTATACAATATCTTGCGGTGCACGCCGAGCAGCGCCATGCACGCCTTGATCTTGTGGGCTGGGCCACCTCTGATGGTGCGGCCCATGTCTTGTCTTGTGGATACTGGGGGCCATACCCCCATAGCTAGTCCTCGAGCCTGATAGTAGGTGACATAGTCATGTGGTGCTAGGGTTAGAAAGTAGAAGACCAGCCGAGCAGGCAGCCAGTCCCCGGGCGTAGCCATGAGATGAGAAAAGGCACATTCACCGCAAGGTGAAGTGTGCCCACTTAGTCCCCGAGCCTGTTGGAAGATGAAGAATGAATCTTATAGAAGGGTCAAAGGAAAAGAAGTCTGAAAGCTTGCTGACGTCGTCTGACATGCGCGTATCAAGACCCCAGACATGCTTCCCAAGATCAGCACCCTGATCCGAACAACATGGAGCAGCTTGATAGCACACCGATGAGACGTATCAAGATCCGACCAGCAAGGGAGTCCTCGGTGTCGCTGGCGCTGTCCGAGCACCGATGAGCGAGGAGTCCCCAGTGTTGCTGGCAATGTCCGAGCACCGAGGAGCGAGGAGTCCCCGGCATCGCTGGCGTTAACCAAGCATCGAGGAGCGAGGAGTCCCCAGCGTCGATGGCGATGACCGAGCACCGAGGAATCCCTGGCGTAGCTGGCGATGTCCAAGCACCGAGGAGTTCTCAACAAAGCTAGCGAGGTCTGAGCACCGAAAAGTGAGGAGTCCCCGGTGTCGCTGGCGATGACCGAGCACCAAGGAGCGAGGAGTCCCAACATCGTTGGTGACGACCGAGCATTGAGGAGCAAGGAGTCCCTGGTGTCGCTGGCGATGACCGAGCATCGAGGAGCGAGGAGTTCCCGATGTTGCTGGCGATGTCCGAGCACCGAGGAGCGAGGAGTCCCGACGTCGCTGGTGATGACCGAGCATTGAGGAGCGAGGAGTCCCCGGCGTTGCTGGCGATGACCGAGCACCGAGGAGCGAGGAGTCCCCAGTGTTGCTGGTGATATCTGAGCACTAAGGAGTTCCCGGCATAGGCGGTGATGTCTGAGCACCGAGGAGTCCCCAGCGTAGGCGGCGATGTCCGAGCACCGAGGAGTTCCCGGCGTAGCTGGCGACGTCTGAGCAGTGGGGAGTCTCTAGCGTACCTGGCGATGTCCGAGCACCGAGGAGTCCCTAGCGTAGGCGGCAATGTTTGAGCACTGAGGATTTCCTAGCGTAGCTGGCGACGTCCGAGCAGCGAGGAGTTCTCGGTGTAGGTGGCGATGTTTGAGCACCAAGGAGTCCCTGGCATAGGCGGTGATGTCCAAGCACCGAGGAGTTTCTAGCATCGCTGGTGATGTTCGAGCACCAAGGAGCGAGGAATTCTTGGCATCACTAGCGATGTCCAAGTACCGAGGAGTCCCCAGTGTCGCTGGTGATGACCAAGCACTGAGGAGCAAGGAGTTCCCGGCGTCGTAGGCAATGTCTGAGTACCGAGGAGCGAGGAGTCCCTGGCATCGCTGGAGATGACCGAGCACTGAGGAGCGAGGAGTCCCCGACATTGCTGGTGATGTCCGAGCACCGAGGAGCAAGGAGTCCCCGACGTCACCGGTGATGACCGAGCATCGAGGAGTCCTCGGCGTAGGTGGCGATGTCCGAGCACCGAGGAGTCCCCGGCGTAGGCGGTGATGTCCAAGCACTGAGGAGTTCCTGGCGCAGCTGTCGACGTCCGAGCAGCGATGAGTTCCTGGCATAGGTGGTGATGTCTAAGCACTGAGGAGTCACCGGCGTAGGCGGCGATGTCCGAGCATCGAGGAGTTCCCGACGTCGCTGGCGATGTCCGAGCATCGAGGAGCGTGGAGTTCCCAGCATTACTGGCGATGTTCGAGTACCGAGGAGCGAGGAGTCCCTAGCGTCGCTGGCGATGACCAAGCACTGAGGAGTGAGGAGTTCCCGGCGTCGCTGGCAATGTCCAAGTACCGAGGAGTGAGGAGTCCCCGGCATCGCTGGCGATGACCGAGCACTAAGGAGCGAGGAGTCCTGGCATCGCTGGCGATGATCGAGCACTGAGGAGCAAGGAGTCCCCGGCGTCGCTGGCGATGTCCGAGCACCGAGGAGCGAGGAGTCCCCGGCGTTGCCGGCGATGATCGAGCACCGAGGAGTCCCTGGCGTAGGCGGTGATGTCCGAGCACCGAGGAGTCCTCAGCATAGGTGGCGAGGTTCGAGCACTGAGGAGTCCCTAGCATAGGCGGCGAGGTCCGAGCACCAACATAGCTGACGACGTCCGTGTGGTGAAGTATGCCCACTTAGTCCGCGAGCATGAAGTATCCGTGCGCTGAGGAGTAACTGGCGTAGCTAGCGATGAAGCATGAGTGACGAATAGTCTGGTCAACTGGTCAGCGGCGAAGTGAGCATGGAGTAGAAGCGACCGGTGAACAGTCCGATCAACTGGTCAGCGACGGAGTCCATGAACCAAGCAGTCTGACCAGTTGATCGGTGGAGAAGTCTGAGCACTAAGGAGCAAGGAGTCTCGACATCACTGGCGATGACCGAGCATTGAGGAGCGAGGAGTCCCCGGCGTTGCTGGCGATGACCGAGCACCGAGGAGCGAGGAGTCCCTAGTGTTGCTGGCGATATCCGAGTACCGAGGAGTTCCTGGCATAGGCGGTGATGTTTGAGCACCGAGGAGTCCTCGATGTAGGCGACGATGTCCGAGCACTAAGGAGTTCCTGGCGTAACTGGCGATGTCCGAGCAGCGAGGAGTCTATAGCGTAGCTGGCGATGTCCGAGCACCGAGGAGTCCCCGGCGTATGCGGCGATGTCCGAGCACCGAGGAGTTCCCAGCGTAGCTGGCGACGTCCGAGCAGCGAGGAGTTCTCGGCGTAGGTGGCGATGTCTGAGCACCAAGGAGTCCCCAGCGTAGGCAGCAATGTCCAAGCACCGAGGAGCTTCTGGCATCGCTGGTGATGTCTGAGCATCGAGGAGCGAGGAATTCTCGGCATCACTGGCGATGTCTGAGTACCAAGGAGCAAGGAGTTCCCAGCATCGCTGGCGATGACCGAGCACTGAGGAGCGAGGAGTTCCCGGTGTCATAGGCAATGTCTGAGTACTAAGGAGCGAGGAGTCCCCAGCATCGCTGGAGATGACCGAGCATTGAGGAGCGAGGAGTCCCCAGCATCGCAGGCGATGACCAAGCACCAAGGAGCGAGGAGTCCCCGGCGTCGCTGGTGATGTTCGAGCACCGAGGAGCAAGGAGTCCCCGGCGTCGCTGGTGATGAATGAGCATTGAGGAGTCCTCGGCGTAGGCGGCAATGTCTGAGCACTGAGGAGTCCTCGGCATAGGCGGCGATGTCCAAGCACCGAGGAGTTCCCGATGCAGCTATCGATGTCTGAGCAGCGAGGAGTTCCTAGCGTAGGTGGCGATGTCTAAGCACCGAGGAGTCCTCAGCGTAGGCAGCGATGTCTGAGCATCAAGGAGCGAGGAGATCCCAGCATCACTAGCGATGTCTGAGTATCGAGGAGCGAGGAGTCCCCAGCATCGCTGGCGATGACCGAGCACTGAGGAGCGAGGAGTTCCCGGCGTCGCTAGCAATGTCCAAGTACCGAGGAGCGAGGAGTCCCCGGCGTTGCTGGCGATGCCGAGCACTAAGGAGCAAGGAGTCCCCGGCGTCGCTGGCGATGACCGAGCATTGTGGAGCGAGGAGTCCCTAGCATCGCTGGCGATGTCCGAGCACCGAGGAATGAGGAGTCCCCGGTGTTGCCGGTGATGATCGAGCACCAAGGAGTCCCTGGCGTAGGCAGCGATGTCCGAGCACCGAGGAGTCCTCGGCATAGGCGGCAAGGTTTGAGCACCGAGGAGTCCCCAGCATAGGCGGTGAGGTCCGAGCACTGACATAGCTGACGACATCCGTGCGGTGAAGTATGCCCACTTAGTCCTCGAGCATGAAGTATCCATGCACCGAGGAGTAACCAGCGTAGCTAGCGATGAAGCATGAGTGACGAATAGTCTGGTCAACTGGTCGGCGGTGAAGTGAGCATTGAGTAGAAGCGATCGGCGAACAGTCCGATCAACTGGTCAGTGACGGAGTCCATGAACCAAGCGGTCTGACCAGTTGATCGGTGGAGAAGTCCAAGCACTAGGTGGTCCGATTCCCTGGATGATGATCCTGCAATACAATCATATAGAACGGGTAGTACATGATGTAAAAAATATATGATCTCTGGAGAAAAAAATAGCGTATGTAGCTTGGCGATCAGTTGGAGCAAAGATGTATTTAATATAAACCGCCCAAACAGTTAGTGTGTAGCTGAGTCTCCAACCCTAGCTAGCCTATTAACCATAACAAGGAGCGCAGAGCCCGTGCACGTGTAGAAGGAACAAGCGTCGCTAAGGAGCCGCTGCCGACCACCCATAATGCAGAGGGCAGACGCTCGTGCACGTGTAGGGAGGAGCCGGAGACAGGGCCGTCTCTGGAGGCGTCCGACCATCAACAGGACTATTCGGGGGTTTGAAAAATCGTTTGGAGAGCAAACATGGAGAAAATAGTTCAAAAAAACATTATGACGATTAACGAAGATTGGAGAATATTTAGAAGAATATTAAAATGTGACTTAGCTTTAAACAGAAAGTCTGGTCGATGACGTATGGCGTTATCTTGTCGGCGAGAGGATGGACATCTTCAACCTGGTCGGCGAATCTGCCCCTCAGGGCATGTTGGTAAGCGGCGGTAGTGTTGATGAACTCGAAGGGTAGGGCCATAACCCCTGGAGTTTCCCGAGTAGCCTCTGATAGATCAGGATCGGAGGGTGGTCAGCGCTAAACTAGAGTGTCCAAAGCCTATTCGGTGATGGAGAGGCAATCGACGAGCTTCAGACCGACCTGATCGATGGATACGATCAGATCATCGTTGTTGATCTGCTCCTCTAGTAGCGAGAAAGCGGGCGGTGAGTTGTTGATGAAGGTGGCCTCGGAGGTGGTTTTGAGATCGGATCTGTTATCACGGGGCCGATGTAGCCAGCGATGAATCATCGTCGTGGACCGGCATGGATCTCCACGAGATTGATGATGAGATTGCACTGTTGATTTGAGGTCCATCTGGCTCGCCATGGATCAAGTGCACACCCCTACCTGGAGCACAAACTATCGATAAAAGATGCTCGGCAGTCCACTGAGGGGTATCCTACGATGGTAGATTTGTCATAGAGGTGAGCGAGATCAGGAGCGAGATGGTAATACAAGCACCAGGACACAAGATTTAGACAGATTTGGCCGTCAGTACGACGTAATACCTACATCCTGTGTTCTGAAGTATTGCATTGAGATGTATGGATCGTTGTGTAGATGTACGTATCCTATCTGCTAGGGGACCCTTGCCTCTCCTTATATACTCTGGAGGGGCAGGGTTACAAGGAAAGTATCCTATTTGGTACTATACAATATCTTGCGGTGCACGCCTGTCGGTGCGGGACCCACGGGATACCCCGCAAGGAAGGGAGAAGATCTAGTCTAACTAGGATTCTTCCCATGTAATCTTAGTAGTAGTATTATTCTGTAATCCTACTAGGAATACTCATTGTAAACCGACTAGGATTCTGACCTCCTGACTATATAAAGGAGGGCAGGGTTCCTAGAGACAGGATGAAGAGAGAACACACAACGCAACACAACACTTTACAATCAATCCAATGCAAAGGCTAACGCCGAACTAGACATAGGGCTGTTACTCGATCACGGTCGAGGGCCCGAACCAGGATAAATCGACTGTCTCTTGCATTTACCGTCGAGTTCTGCATACGCTGAAGCCCAAACATACTGCCTCGGGTACCCCCGTGGCTGGCTATTGGTGGTAAAACATCAACAGCTGGCACGCCAGGTAGGGGCTTTCGGCGACTTTGCATCTGAGAGCTCGATGGACCTCGACAACATGATCTTCTTGACAGGATCAACCTTCATCTTTGGCTCATGGATCTGCGAGGCGGATGACAATGGCAAGCTCTGAAGCTTTCTCCTAAAAAATTTAGATCACCATGAAGAGCATTCTATTTTGGTGACTATGACAGATCAACTTGCTGGAAGATTCATGCAGCTCGCGATGTCTGATCCAACTCAGATTTCGTGGCTTCATGCAACCGACTCAAATTCAGTTTCTGCTTCCGAGACGGAGTCTTATCCGAGTTCTTTCGAAAAACTGAGTTCTTTTCCGACAAGGCTCTGAGACACGACATCAACCTATCAAGAAAACAACTCAGAGTACACTCAGAATACTTTAAAGAAGTCGGGTCCTCTTTCGTTCGGACTCCACAACATGGCAACATCTTATCAGACACGGCCCGAAGGATCCACCAATCCGGTGCTTAAAATGCCACTAAAAGGAGCCCAGGAAGGTCTCATCTTAACTGTAACATCTCAAGACTACATCGTCCACTGGCCAGGTTCCGTTCCTGAGGATAGTGGCACCCAACTAGTCGATGATGCGACAACAATAATTCTACCCTACCAAGAAGGAGACTCGATCTATGACCTAGAAGCCTCTACCAAAGTTATCAACAACTCTGATAGTACGAAGATCAACGCCGATGGCAGAACAACTCACGCTCGAGAAGTATTCATGATTCGCCGTCCTCGATCGCCATTGGTCCCCCCAGAAGTGCCCGACGTCAGGTATTTAGATGAATCTGAGTCCAACATATCACCTTTTACCCAGGGGCACGATGGTGAGACCGAGAGTCAGAGGTAAGCCAGAGAGAGAAAGAACAAATTGAAACAAGGACGTCAACGCCGTGCTAAGCAGCGCAAGGAAGCTTGGATTAAATATGAGTCAGACCTAGCCGAGTACAATAGAAGAAAAATAGAGTGAGAGGTCGAAGAAGGACGAGCAGCGAATACACCCTATGATAAGATCCGAGAAGCACTAGAAGAACTCAGGGTGACTTCACATCCTAATGAAAAATAAGAACAGCTTCGAGGACTTCCTCCGATCAATAGTCCTAAGGACGCACTGACGGAAGGGCCCACTCAAGACTACCTGACAGGTCAACATCTCATGAGCAGGAAGATCAAAATCAAAGGAAGTCCGCTTTCGAGAGACTTGGACCAAGTGGAAGTCACAATAGAGAAAGTAGAAGAAATCATAGTCAAAATGACCGAGTCGAACAACCAAGAAAGGCCTAGAAGCAAAGCACCTACTCGGACAGCCACGCAAAACTACTCTCACCAAGACAACAGTTGGCAAGAAGGGGGCGCTGAATCAGAATACACAGAAGCCAGAACACACGATAGATTCCCCTATTTTGCAAACAGACTTGCTTCAATATGACTGCCTCACAAGTTCAAGCCGTCCAACCACTCCAAGTATGATGGCAAGACCGAACCAAAGCAAGTGGCTCAGGAATTTACTCGCTAATCGATTGAATTGGCCGGAGGAGACGATGACATCAAGACCTTGTTCTTTCCCATGGCCCTAGAAACCATGCCCCTTCAATGGTTTGACAAATTGAATCCAGGATCAATCAGAAATTGGGAGGACTTGCAAAGAGCTTTCTGTGAAAATTTTGCGGGTATCATTACACACCCAATCACCCACGCAGAGTTAAAAGGACTCAAGCAGAAAGGAGGTGAAAGTCTCAGAAATTACTATCGACGATTTGGCGAACTACGAGCTCAAGTACATGACATCACCCAACGAGAAGTAATCGAAGCTTTCTCTCACGGAATCATGGCTAGGTGGCAATTTCAAGACTTCTGCAAAGAAAACCCAAGAAACAATGAAGAATTCAGATGAACAGTGGAAAAGATGATTACTCCAGAGGAAAAGACACGAGAAAGATTCCCGGATAGAAACAACCGAGACAACCCAGACAGCAAAATCATCGAAACAATAGACATCAGGAAAGAAAACGTGGACCAGACAACACCGTAGCAGTGACTGACAAATCAAGGAAGTTTTCCAAGCCCAGAAGGTATGACAACATTGAAAACATGCGTTGCATCTTGCACCCCAAAGGAAATCACACCATCGGAGATTGCTACACCTTCAAAGATCGATACACAAGAAAGATAGTAAGGAGAATACCAAAGAAGGCAATCAGAAAAAAGAAGAAGACAACCACGAAGACAAGGGATTCCAAAAATCCAGGGGGACAGTAGCAGTAATCTTTGCCGGGGTTCCAGATTCCAGAAGCAAACATCAAGAAAAGCTAGCGTTACGAACCATCATGGCAGCAGAACCTGCTACACCAAGATATCTCAATTGGTCACAGTATCCAATCCAATTTTCAAGAGAAGACCAATGGACTAGCGTAGGAAACGCAGGCCATTACCCACTGGTTCTAGATCCAACTATTGCCGGTATGACTGTCACGAAAGTACTAATCGACGGGGGAGCCGGACTCAACATCATTTTTTCAGAAACTCTAAGGAAGATGGGACTACAACTCGCCGGGATGATTACACCAACAAGCACGCCTTTTTATGGCATAGTACCCGGCAAGGCAGCAATGCCACTTGGACAAATCACTCTACCGGTTACTTTTGGGACTCCTTCGAACTACCATACAGAGTTCATCAAGTTTAAAGTTGCGGACTTCAATTCATCATATCACGCAATCCTCGGGCGCCCAGCACTAGCAAAATTCATGGCAATACCGCATTATCTGTACCTATTGCTTAAGATGCCAGGGCCTAACGGTGTCCTTTCTCTTCGGAGTGATTTGAAGCACGCTTTTGACTACGATGTTCAGGCAATCCAAATTGCAGCAAAAGCACAGGCCACCAAGGAAGAAAAGAAATAGCCACTTATTGCAGCAGAAATGAGCCCAGAAGAGCTAGTGATACCGGCTAAAAAACCCAGCATCCTAGCACCACCAAAAGAAGCCGACGTCAAGCAAATCAATCTGGGCAGAGGTGATCCCTCCAAAACGGCAACCATCAGCGCCCACCTCTTGGCAAAATAGGAACTCGCTCTCATCAACTTTCTTCGGAACAACAAAGATATCTTCGCTTGGAAGCCGGCCGACATGCTAGGGGTCCCAAGAGAGTTGGCTGAGCACAGAATTGATATCAATGAAGGCTCCAAGCCTGTGAAGCAACGACTACGACGATTCTCACCCGACAAGAAGGCAGCAATTAAAAAAGAAATTACAAAACTAATGGCAGCCAGATTCATCAGAGAAATCCTCCATCCAGATTGGCTAGCAAACCCAGTTCTAGTACAGAAAAAGAATATGGACGAGTGGCGCATGTGTGTCGACTACACAGATCTCAACAAACACTGCCCGAAAGATCCGTTTGGGCTACCACGCATTGATTCAGATAGTTGATTCAACAGTAGGATCTGCCCTATTATCCTTCCTTGATTGCTATTCAGGATATCACTAGATCGCATTAAAGGAACAAGACCAGAGCAAGACATCTTTCATCACTCCATTCAGTGCCTACTGCTACAAAACCATGTCATTTGGACTCAAGAATGCTGGTGCCACTTACCAAAGAGCTATCCAAACGTGCCTCGGTGATCAGATCGGCAAAAACATAGAAGCATATGTGGATGACATAGTAGTAAAGACAAAGAACACGGATACACTAATTGAAGACTTAAGGCAAACTTCGAAAACCTGAAAAGATGGAGGTGGAAATTGAACCCAAACAAGTGTGTATTCGGAGTTCTTTAGGACAACTACTCGGATTCTTGGTCAGTCATCGCAGAATCGAAGCAAGCGCCAAGCAACTTTGAGCCATAACAGAGATGGGCCCTCCTCGAAGTGACAAAGATGTGCAGAAACTAATAGGCTGCATGGCGGCCCTCAATCGTTTCATATCAAGACTGGGCGAAAAAGGGTTACCTTTCTTTAAATTGCTAAAGAAGACAGACAAGTTCGAGTGGATAGAAGAAGCCAACGAAGCTTTCAAGAAGCTCAAGGCATACCTCACCTCCTCACCCGTTCTCACACCTCCAAAGAAATACGAAGACATGATGTTGTACATCGTGGCAACTTCTACTGTGATCAGCACAGCGATTGTCATAGAAAGAGAAGAAGAAGGGCGTGTATATAAAGTACAACGTCCCGTATACTACATCAATGAAGTACTATCAGAATCAAAAATCCGGTACCCACATGTGCAAAAACTACTCTACGCCCTCTTGATCACTTCACATAAGCTTCGCCACTATTTTGAAAGCCACAAGATTACCATGGTGACAGATTTCCCACTCGGAGACATCCTACAGAACAGAGACGCAACAGGGCGCATATCTAAGTGGGCAGTTGAACTTGGTGCTCTCAATATTGATTTCACCCCATGGAAGGCAATTAAATCTCAAGCCCTGGCCGATTTTGTTGCCGAGTGGACAGAAATTCAACAACCTAAGTCAAATACTATCCTTGATCATTGGAAGATGTACTTTGATGGATCACTCAAGCTAGGTGGAGCCAGTGCAGGCATTCTCCTCATTTCTCTAGATGGAAAACAACTCAAGTATGTCCTTCAGATACTATGGCAAGCTACAAACAATGAAGCAGAATACGAAGCCCTCATCCACGGGCTACGAGTGGCAATTACCCTCGGAATCAAGCGTTTACTCGTATACGGCGATTCAGCAGTAGTCATCAATCAAGTCAACAAAGATTGGGATTGCACCAAAGAAAACATGGGCGCTTACTATGCTAAAATACGAAAGCTCAAAAAACATTTTCAAGGATTAGAAATTCTACACGTCCTACGCGATTCTAATATTGCGGCAGATGTCCTCGCCAAGCTTGGATCAGACAGGGCAAAGGTCCCACCCGGTGTATTCATAGAGGAGTTATCAGCTCCCTCTATCAAATAACCCGATGAGATAACCCCTAAATCTTAGCTAAAGGCACCTAGATTTTGGTAATCACCACTTCATGGACCTAGGTTTTTATTGATTACATCAAAGAGAATAAGTTGCCAGCAGAAAAAGAGGAAGCTACCCGAGTTGTTCGCAGAAGCAAGAACTACGTCCTAGTGGGAAACAAGCTCTATAGAAGAGCCACATCATCAGGAGTACTACTAAAATGCATCTCATTTGAAGAGGGCAAAGAGATCCTAGATGAAATACACTCAGGTTGCTATGGAAATCACGCCGCTTCAAGAACACTAGTCGGCAAAGCATTCCTGCACCGGATTCTACTGGCCAACCGCTTTGAAAGACGCAGAAGAACTTGTCAGAAGATGCAAAGGTTGTCAAATGTTTGCAAGACAAGCTCATGTGCCAGCTCACTAATCTCATCTGCATCCCACCCGCTTGGCCTTTCTCCTGCTGGGGGCTGGATCAAGTAGGACCTCTCAAGAAAGCAAAAGGCGGTTTCGAAGTACATCTTCGTAGCAATTGACAAGTTCACCAAGTGGATTGAATACAAACCACTCGCAAAATACAGCATAGCCAAAGCAGTCGAGTTCATCCAAGACATTATGCACCGCTTCGGCATGCCCAATCGAATCATTATAGATTTGGGTTCTCCCTTCACAGGCCACAGAATTCCAAAGTTGGGCATAGGACTATGGCTTTAGAATAGATTACGCATTAGTCGCACATCCAGAAGCCAACGAACAGGTGGAAAGGGCTAATGGTCTCATACTAGCCGGATTAAAACCAAGATTGTATGAAGAACTAGTGGACTATGGATCAAAATGGATTGAAGAATTACCCAAGGTCGTATGGGGGCTATGGACTCAAATAAGCAGAGCCACCGGATACTCACCTTTCTTCCTGGTTTACGGATCAGAAGTCATACTACCTACCGACTTGATTTGGACGTCACCAAGGATAGAACAATATGACAAAGGAGAAGCAGAACACACCCGAAGATTAGAGCTTGACTGTACAGAAGAAGTTAGAGTAAACACTACCCTTCAATCAGCAAGATACCTCCAAGGATTAAGGCGCCACTACAACAAGAATACCCAGTCTCGATCATTACAAGTCGGAGACCTAGTAATAAGAAGAATACAAAAAACTGACGGATGCCATAAACTACTTAGTCCATGGGAAGGTCCTTTTATCGTAAAAAAGTAACCTGACCAGGCACATACTAGTTGGTAACTGAAAACGGAAAAGAAGTCAACAATACATGGCACATCAGCCAGCTAAGAAGATTCTATGCATGAAAACAACTCAAGGGAAAATATATACACAAGCCACAAGAGATCAATGTTCATGATCAATAAAGATGGTGCTCATCAACAACATATGTACTATTATGACTTATCAATGTTCATGATCAATAAAGATGGTTCTTTCTCGACAACATATGTCTTATTATGGCTTTCCCCGAGTTTTTTCCAATGAGCATACCGGCCGAGAGCAAAAGAGCTAAAAACATGCTTGAGCCCGCCGATGAGGGTAGCTAATAAGCTAACACCCAAACAAAAAAGCAAAATGGCTGAAAAGATGCCTGAGCATACCGGCCGAGAGCAAAAGAGCCAAAAACATGCTTGAGCCCGCCAATGAGGGTAGCTAATAAGCTAACGCCCAAACAAAAAAGCAAAATGGCTGAAAAGACGCCTGAGCATACCGGCCGAGAGCAAAAGAGCTAAAAACATGCTTGAGCCCACCGATGAGGGTAGCTAATAAGCTAACACTTGAACAAAAAAGCAAAATGGCTGAAAAGACGCCTGAGCATACCGGCCGAGAGCAAAAGAGCTGAAAACATGCTTGAGCCCACCGATGAGGGTAGCTAACAAGCTAACAACCGAACCAAAAAGCAAAATGCCTGAAAATACGCCTGAGCATACCGGCCGAGAGCAAAAGAGCTGAAAAGATGCTTGAGCCCACCGATGAGGGTAGCTAATAAGCTAACACCCGAACCAAAAAGCAAAACGACTGAAACTAAGACTGAGCACAAATCAGAGCAATTTCAAGACAAGACCCTCCAGCTCCTTGTTCCAAATAGCAAGAGGCTCGAGGGCTACACTCAGAAGATCCCAAGAAGATCCCAAGAAGCGCTACATGGTTTCGCTCAAGAAAGCACTCGGACGACGCTTGTTCCTGCTCGACAACACTTGAAGGAACAAGACAAGGCTTCTAGAGCTCCACCATGAAGTGCTCAGGGGGCTTGTCGATCCTAGGATATTTTTGCAACCTAAGATAGGACTAGATGCTGACCACACTCCGAGAAGAAGAAGCTGGAGATGTCCTAAGTCTTTTCAGTACTAACAAGAACACAAAGTTTGTTAAGACAATGGTCTATACCGAGTTGTTTACAAATCATAGACGAAAGCCAGACAAGCACTCGACAAATCAAGGAAGTCTGTCAAGACATCAATCTACATATACCAAGTTGTTTACAAGGCACAAATGAAAGCTAGAAAAGCACTCGACAGATCAAGAAAGTTTGTCAAGACAATGATTTACCTAAGCCGGGTTGTTTATGAAACAAAGAAATACAGACAAAGAAGACACCAACAAAAAATAAAGAGTCTCCATTCAGTCTTCAAGTATAGTGTTTTATTACAGAAGCTGGAATACAAAGGTCGATTACATCAAGCATCATCATCAGGAGAAGAAACATCAATGTTAAGATTATCTACAATCTTCCTAGCTAAATCATCGACCTCAGGCTCCAACTTCTCAACAGCATCCAGATACTCTTGACCCTCGGCTTCATCAGCAACCTTGGACAAAGGAAACTCCGGAGAAAGAACCCAGACCTGGGCAAGAACATTCCTGGTGCATAGATGGGCACACCTCTTCACAAACTCCTAGAAACGGGTCGGCACTTGGGGAATAAACTGAGCCCAAGAATGACCGTCATCTGCTAGAGTCCAAAGAAGGTCAGCTACTGACTGAAAAGACTTCCACAAAGCTTTCTAGTTCTCAGTAGCCGTTGCTAACTTGCTAGTCAAGTCTTCAATGGTTTTTTGGGCCTGCACAAGATCTCTGTTAGCTCCACGCCTAATCAACTTAGCAAGCATGAGTTCTTCTTTAGCTCGAGTAATTACCTCCTCAGCCTTATTGTGGTTAGTACGAACGAGTGTCTTCATCTCCTCGATACCCTCCAAGAGCTTCTGCTTTTCAACTCAGAGGGCTAGACCAAGCAACAAAAGACAAGTCAGTAGAAAGGCAAATCTGAATACAAAAGGAAATGAAAAAGAACTCGCAATACCATGGCACTCTTTTTTCATGGCCTCCACATTTTTCAAGGCCTCCTGGGCAGCTGCATCCGTCTACTTTTCTGCCTCAACTACCCGGGCATGGAGAGCCTTCTCCTCCTTCTGATGCATCTGATGCTTGAACTCCAACTCAGCCCGACAGAGGTCAAGCTCTGCCTTTAGGGTACTCACCTTAGAAGACAACTTTTTCTCAGTTTTAGATGAGAAAAAGAAGCCAGTATGATCATGAGAAAATGACTAAGCAAAGAGAGAGAGAGAAACAAGACATAAGGACAGAACAAAAACGAACATCCAAAGAAAGAACTCCAGAAAAACTTACCTAGAGCTTTTCCCCAAAAGAAGTCACAAGGGTTGACAAGCTTCCCCAGGCGGCGGTTAGCTTTGACAATCGATGAGTGGCATCAAATTGCTGCACCACGTCATCGGCTAGAAGCAAGAAGAGGAGAGGGAGAAGCCGGCCGATAAAAAGAAGGCACGACCAGGGCAACCACCTGGGAAGCCACGGCCAACCCCTCAGATGAACCCACTGCCATGGCCATGGTCACCTCAGGAGTTAGCAAATCAGCAGCTACGCACTCTGTCCCCCTCATAGCCACCTCGACGACCGTGCATTCCGAGCTCTGAGACTTGGTACATAAGGGTGCACCAGAGGTCTGACAAGAAGTCGACTGAGGCTCAGGGAAGATGAAGGCCTGAAAGTTGACAAGGAAACTCGCCAATAAGAATAAGAAAAAAGGAGAACAGAAGCAAAGAAATAAAACCAGAATTCACTCACTCAGCTATCTTCTTCTTCATAAAACCAAAAGAAGACCTCGTAGGGGGAACCACAGCAGCAAAAACATCTCCACCACCCTGCGATGGGAGTAGCACGGCCGGTACTGGAGCCCCAGAAGAACTCGAACCCAATGACCACTTACTACAAGGGAACAAAACCAAAGTCAAAATAAAAGGAGGGGTTCAACAACAGGAAAACAAGAAAAGAACTCACCGATGAGTAACGAGGGCGGCATCATCATCCTCCTCTTCTTCACTCTCGACCAAGGCCACCATAGCACCAGCTGAAAAAGGACAAAAGTACTCAGTCAAAGATAAAAACAAACAACAAAAGGACAAAGTGTATTAATATGCTCACCTAAGAGCATGCTAGCTACAACTAGAGTACCTAGACGAGTACTCGACTGACAGGACTTCTTGGCAGCAGATGGAGCAGAAGAAGAGCTATCCGCTCGCCCCCTCTTTTCGAAAGTACGAGGAGCTCAAGGAACTGGACGAGGAACATACTCTTCATATACGTCAGAAAATGCGGGAGAAACACTAGGAAGCATCATGGTAGTTTAAAACTTACTGGTCAAGGATGCCCTAGCAAGACTACCCCCAGCCTCCACATTTGCAGGGCAATCATCAAGGGGAATTGGATCGACGAAATTACACCCCAATTCCTATAAAAGAGTAAAACAACAAGACAAGGAAGATTAAGCAAAAAAGTGGATACAACAAAAGACACACAAAAGTACCCGCATAAGAAAAGAAGAACTCACATCAGGGGGTGGGTTGTTGGCACTGTACTCAAGGACAGCAATCGGGACAATGCTTAGTCCTTTCAGCATCTTCTGAAGACACTCAAGCACCTCTTCATCAGTCAACTCAAGGGCAGGGACCATACGAGAAGGGTCCTCTGCCCTAGAGTACTCAAAACTGAAATGTTATCGCTCCTCAAAGGTTGAACTCGGCGGTGAAGAAAACTAGGAATAATCCTAAAGCTGGTCAAGCCTTGTTGTTTAAGAGTGCAAATCCTCACAAGAAACGGCTTGATCGCCTAGAGCTCAGCCGCCATCATAGGATTCTTTTCCCATCAGTCATTAACCAAGGGACCAGATCCAGAATGAACAGAAAGAGGAGGAATCAAGTTGGCGGCATAAAACCAGTCAGCACGCCAATCCCTCATAGAATCAACCAGGTCATAGTCAAAAAATTTGCTCTTAAGACCCTGGCAAAACTGAATCCCGCAGCCACCAAGAACATTGGTGTCATCGCGGTGGGGTTGTGGCTTCAGGCAAAAGAAACGAAAGAGAGAGAGAGAAGGAGGAATTCCAAGGAAAGTTTCGCAAAGATGAACGAAAATAGAAAGATGAAGGACAACATTTGGAGCAAGATGGTTTAGGCTAATCCCAAAATAGTTGAGAAATCGGTGAAGAAAGGCAGAAGCAGGAAGGCAGAGACTAGCACGGATAAAGGAGACAAAAAGAATAATCTCACCAGGACTTGGAGCAGGGACCCGATGCTCGCCTGGAGCTCTCCAATCAGCAATACCCTTGCTCTGAATCAGACCATCGCTAACGAGCTCGCGAAGCTGATCCTCAGTTGTTGTTGGAGCTGGCCAGATCTTCTGAGCAGCCCTCATCGCCATGAATTCTTGATTTTCAATAACAGAGAGTGATGCTTCCTCGTCGACAAACATCGCCTAGGACTTACTCGCCGACTTCTTCCTACCCATATACTAGCAAAGGCAATGGGGCACTAAGAATTGAGAAGGCTCAGATGGCAGCGCTCAGATGACGACAACAATGGCGGTGGCGGAAGTTTGAAGACTAGGGTTTCAAGGCAAAGGCAAGGTACCAAAGAAAAGGAGGAGAAAGGCCTTTAAATAGATTTTACACCAGTAAAAACGCGGCCCACCAGGCCCATTTTAATACGGCATAAGGACGCAATGGTCCATTTACCGACGCAACTAAAATGACGGACGACTCAAATCCACACAACGGTACAGTTCAACGGGTGGATTTTAGACTTATCCATCCAACACCACGGCAGAGCTGTCATAATACTGCAAAAAGAACTCATCAACAATAAAGCAAAGAAGGGTTACCTCACACGGAGTGCAACAACTAGGTCCTTACAGAAAGAACTCGGAAATCTCATCAACAACTGGGACATCAGGAGAATACAGAATGACAACTCAGAAGACAAGATTCTTTCCATTACAAATGGTTTCAAAAAATAGAAGATTACACATCTTACAAGACCCAACGAACTCGGTACTACGACAAGCAACGTAGCAAAGAGGAACCCGGACACGGCTAGGCTCTGGAACGACTACGTGTTCCAAATTGCTACTCGGTAGGACAAACCGCCCTCGGCTACACTATTTTCTTCAAAGGACGGACGTAGTGCATCCAAGGCGGAAATCATCAGCACGGCGGGACAACATGGAGCAGAGAAGGCCGGCAGACATCTGTCTACCCAAGTCCGATGTGATGCTGGATATGGTGTTGATCTGCACCGGACAGTCTCAGGGCAGGCGACGAGGATCAACCCAGAACTGCCAGATGAAGGATCGCATCGACCAGATCTCTGATTTTGAGGAGGTTTGTGGCTAAGTTGTTGTTAAGGCCCCAAAGGAGATCTCACATGCTATCATTTTTGGCGCTAAGAGAGGCGATGGAAGGAACCTTGGAAGGTGTGTCCTCCTCAACACTACTCTCATATTGCCCTATGGGTCTTTTGATCGGCGAGAGCTTCCTAAACCTTTTTATCCTAAGGGTGCACAGGAGGATTCTAACTCCTTTTCTAATGGAGCCAGCTTGCTCATGGGCTTTTTAGTTAGCTTGTGCATGAGCGCCTTTCCATACCCTCCTTCGGGTTTGCGCACACCTACCATAGTGTAGGAGAGACTAGGCCTAGCAGTATAAAAGGATGAACTAGCATGAGAGATCGTATTGCCCGAAGATGTTACAACAGAGTGCTTGCTAGGTTCGCTAATGTCAAGTGCCTTCCACTTGAGGCCAATGGCGCTAGTAGTATGTCATGTTGGTGTTGTCTTCTTCTCCTTGGCGCCACCTTGGGGTGCCTTGGAACGCGGCATGGTCTTGTGGCTCGAACCACCGCTCATGGCATAGCTAGGTGGTGCCATGATAGCAGTGGTGCTTCGGGGGTGAGCCATGGTTCTTCCCTCCCAAAGGAGCTCTCGGGCACTAAGTCAATGGACCGCAGCACTCCTTTGAGGTTGTAGGTGGAGCTAGAGGCCACAAGGTGAGAGCATGGCTGGCCATGCTAGGCTTGATAGTGCTTAGAATGCTAAGTGGAGGGAGAGAAGAAAGCTTGTAGCTTGGTGTGGGGATAGGAGAGGCTATGGGGTGGCTTATATAGGAGCACAGGCCTCTACCACGATGGAAATGAACCAAGCACCATCATGGCTGTGATACACCGAGGATCAAGAAGATGTACGAGAAGATTGGGGGCCAGCGGAGCTAGGGGTAGTGCGGCCTCACCATGGGTGCACCCGCACCCTTGGTTCGAGATTCCATCCAGGTTCATTTGCATGCATGGGGATCCTAGTGATGCTGGTGTCGGATTATGATTCAACAGTATCGCCACGTGATAGAGCAAAGATGCACTTGATCATGGTGCATCAAGAGAATATTCATATTTCAAATTTCACATGATTTTGTATTAATAAGTCAATATACATGTGATCAGGAAAAAAAAAATCAAGCAAGATAGAGCAAGAATCATGGTTTGTCTATTAAGGGCATAAAGGTCATTTTACCATGACGACTTGCTTAGAAAAGAATAATCAATCTTTTTATATTTTAAGCAAATGAAAGAATATGTTAGTATAATTATTTTTTAAATTTTCATAAGTTTTGAGTGAATTTATTAAAAGCAATTAAGTCTATTTTATCTATTTCTAAGTTAGTGGTTATAAGAAGGCTCTAGGAAAACTTTTAAATGCTAACCATTAACTTTGAAAATGTTACTATCATCGTCCTAGATAGTGATTGCGCCGTGTGGTGAAGTGTTGAAGACGGTGTACGGTCCTTGCCATTTGCTTCTTAGTTTTCCTTCACCGAAGAGTTTGACTCGAGAGTTGAATAGAAGAACCTTTTCTCCCTCCTTGAATTCTTTGTATTGGATTCGGTGATCGTGCCATCTCTTAGTTCTTTCCTTGTAGAGCTTGGCACTATGGTACGCCTTCTCTTGCCATTCTTCTAGCTTGGCAATTTGTTTTTGATGATTTCTGCTGGCTAGCTTCACAGCCATTTTCGAGCTCTTTATGGCCCAATGAGCTCGGTGTTCAAGCTCAACTGGTAAATGGCAGCTTTTCTTCTATACGAGCTAGAACAGCAACATGCCAATGGGGGTTGTATAAGCTATCATGTATGCCCAAAGTGCATCAGGTAGCTTATCTTTCCATCCTTTTCCCATTGCATTGACCATTTTTTGCAGGATATTTTTTATCTGTTTATTTGAAGTTTCTGCTTGACCGCTTGTTTGAGGATGGTATGGTTGGCAATGTTGTGCTTAGTGCCAAGTTCTCTCAGAAAGGCTCTAAAGGTTTTGTCAATGAAGTGGGACCCTCCATCGCTTATCACCATACGTGGTGTTCCAAAGCGAGGGAAGATCACTTCATGAAACATCTTCCTTGCGTACCAGGCATCAGCAGCTCTACATGATAGAGCTTCCACCCATTTTGACACGTAGTCAATGGCGATGAGGATGTACTCGTTGTCATGGGACTTTTGGAATGGCCCCATGAAGTCAATGCCCCCAAACATTGAAGATCTCCACTTGTAGTTGTATGGAGGGGCATTGCATTGTGAACTGTAATGCCACCTTGTGGCTAGCATTTTCAGCACCTTCGGATGAACTCCTTGGTGTCTTCATACATCGTCGGCCAGAAGAACCTGCACTACTAGATTTTGGCTTGTGTGCGGAATACTCCATAATGGCCTCCATACGGTGCTGCATGGAATTTTTTGATGATTTGCAATCCTTCTGCCATTTGTACACATCTCCTCAACAGGCCGTCAGAGCATACCCTGTACAGATATGGGCCATCCCAAAGGTGACGTCTACTTTCCGCTTGCATCTTTCTTTTGTTTTTGCCCAGTGGTACATATCCTAAAACCATGAAGTTCACGATGTTTGCATACCATGGGTTTGTGTCCGTCACCTTGAGTAGCATGTCATCGTATAGGAAGTCATTTATTGGGAGTTCCTGCATGTTAGTGACTTGCAAATGCGATAGATGGTCGGCGATAGTGTTCTCTACTCCCTTTAATCTCATATTTAAAGGTCCAATTCTTGGAGTAAGAGAACCCCTCTTATTAACCTAGGTTTAGCTTCTTTCTTAGTGAGCAAATATTTAAGTGCAGCATGATCAGTATAGATGATAACTTTTGCGCCCACTAAGTAAGACCTAAACTTATCAATAGCAAAAATGACTGCTAAGAGCTCTTTTTCTATAGTAGCATAGTTAAGCTGTGCTCCTATCAACATTTTGCTAGTGTATGCAATTGCGTGATGCTTCTTATCTTTGGTTTGGCCAAGGATCGCACCAATAGCATAGTCACTAGCATCACACATTATCTCAAATGGTAGCGACCAATCGGGTGGTTGGATGATTAGCGCTGAGATGAGTGCTTTCTTAAGAGTGTGGAAAGCATTTAAGCACTCATCTATGAACTCAAAAGGTGCATCCTTAGCTAACAGGTTTGTGTGGGGTCTAGCGATTTGTGAAAAATCTTTGATAAACCGTCTATAGAACCCTACATGACCTAGGAAGCTACGGATCCCTTTTATGTTCATGGGGGGTGGTAGTTGCTCAATAACTTCTCTCTTGGCCTTATCTACCTCTATTCCCCTCTCGGACACAAGGTGACCAAGAATGATGCCTTCACAGACCATGAAGTGGCACTTTTCCCAGTTAAATACTAGGTCCTTCTCTTGGCATCTCTACAAGACTTTGTCTAGATTCTCCAGACAGTGGTCAAAGGTCTTGCCATCGACCAAAAAATTGTCCATGAAAACCTCTATGATTTCTTCTATCATGTCTGAGAAAATAGACATCATGCACCGTTGGAATGACGCGGGTGCATTACACAACCCAAATGACATTCTGTGATAAGCGTATGTTCCATACAGGCATGTAAACGTTGTCTTGCTCTAATCATCGGGGTGGATGGGAATATGATGGTATCCTAAATACCCATCGAGAAAATAGAAGAAAGAATGCTTTGCCAACTGCTTTAACATTTCATCAATGAAACGCAGTGGGAAGTGGTCTTTCTTTGTTGCCGCGTTGAGTTTCTGGTAATCAATGTACATTCTCCACTCCATGATGGTACGTTGTGGAATTAACTCATTTTTATTGTTTCAACGACCGTCATTCCTCCTTTCTTTGGAACCACTTGGATGGGCTAACCCAGTCATTATGTGGTACGGGATAAATAATCCTGGCGTGAAGAAGTTTGAGGACTTCCTTCTTCATGACTTCCCGCATCGCATTGTTGAGCCTACACTGAGGCTCTCAAGATGGTGTTCTCAAAGGGTCAATCAGAATGCGATGGTACTAAGAGTTGGGATAATCCCCTTAAGATCTTGCAAAGAATACCCAAAGACTGACCTATGTTTCTCTAAAATGGCGATGAGTTTGGATGTCTCCTTATCGGAAAGCTTATCGCTACTGATTACAAGAGTTTCTTTGTTGCCATTTAGGAAAGCATAACGTAGGCTAGTGGGCAAGGGTTTTAGCTCAACCGAAGGTCATGCCGGTGCTTCTTCTTGGGGAATATTGATCGGTTCTCCTATGTTGTCCTCTTCTTCATTGAAGAGTTTCACATCTTTCTATAAGGATGACCCAGGAGAATCAAAGGGTAAAACCGACAAGACCTTCTTGGGTAAGTTAGGATAGGGGAGAGATTCTGCCACTGTGTTTTTAGCTTGAGTGATAGGAATGGTAAAGGTGTTTCTCCCTAGCTTTATGTCCAATGCCCCTAATGAAGGAGGCTCCACGATGAGTTTTTCTAAGGGATGCCCTATCAAAATGTCAAAATCCTAGATTTTGAAAACATGGAAGTCTAGGGCCATCTCCACATTATTATGATGAATTGTTATGTTGTGGAGGATCCCAAACCCTTTTAGGCTCAAACGTGGGTCAACTCTGAAATGTTTAGATGTCAGAGCAAGCGCTTCATCACTTAAATAGGTGCGTGCAAAAAAAGCGGACATAAGATTTGCTTCGATAGTGGGATTATAAAGAAGGTCCACCATGATCCTTACAACCTTGCCTTGAATGGGTAGAGAAGGGGTGTGAATCTGAATTTCTTCAGAAGAATGCTCCACTTCATCTATCCATTTGATGCTCATTAAAGCCATCAACTCCTTAATGGTTTCTTTAAGGAGAGCATCGTCTAAAGGTTTATGCGGAGTGATAGGAATAGGTGGCCTCTTTTGGCATGCATAGTTCAAGGTATTTCTAAAATCTTCAAAAAAATTCGTCCTCGGAGTACGAAAGATCTAAAGGTTGGAAACCTTCCTTTAGATCTTCTGATTCGGGTCAGGGTCTCTCTAAAGATACTATGGGTTCGGTCTCAGCCAAAGAGACATCCTCATGGTTTAGCTCGAGTTCTACATGGAGGGATTCTAGCAGGGGAGCGTTCTCTAGAATGCGGTCTAGGAGAGCTTCTCCTTCCGCTGTGGTTTTATGGGTAAACGAACCTCCGACATCTATATCGAGCAGTAGGGCAGATTCCTTTCTAAGCCCTAACAAAAAATGCTAAAAAAGCACATGGTTGGGTATAGACAAGTCTAGGCTAGACATTGTTAAAATTGAGAATCTGTCCCAAGCTGCACCTATGGTTTCTTTCTCTTTTTGTTGGAAGCTGAGGATCTCTTGTCGTAGGGTAGCGATTCAGGATATAGGGAAGAACACAAGACAGAATCTGCTCCTTAGTTCTTCCCAATCGCCTGATACCTTCCCTACGTTATGGGCGAACCATTATTTTGCCCTCTCATCAAGTGAGAAAGGAAACAACTTCCATTGAAAAGTTTCTTGTGACATGCCTAAAATGGTCAGGCAAGCACAGAGCTACTCAAACTCCCTTAGATGATGGTAGGGGTTTTCATAATCCAACCCCAAGAAGGCTTGTTCTCGAACCATGGCTATACAGCCAGGGTAGAGTTTGTAACTAGAAGCTATGATTGGCTTCGAGGATTGTGGTGGTTCTATGAACTCACCCTTGGGAGCAAAAAGGTTTAGAATGGTAGGTTGCTCCATTGGAAAAGAGTAAAAAGAATAGAAAGGTAAAAATAAAGGATACACGAGCAAACTAGGTTCGAAGACTAAAACATAATCGTTCCCCGGCAACGGTGCCAGAAATGCTTGTTGGTGCTTCTTAGCGTAAGCAGGAAAGTCCACAAGCACATGGAAGTACCGTTGTAGCACTTTAGCCAGAAGTATTCAGAGTATCGTATTTTCCCAATGGAATGGTAGTGTAAGTAGTCTCTTGGCTAGTTTACCTAGGAGAACAAGATGAAGGGTAACTTGCGTAGTGAGGTTGTTCTATGGGTAGAAACCTTAAGTGAAGATAACTTTGCTACTATAGACTCACTTTGGGCACCGAATCACACCTGGTCTACCAGGCAAGGCCGCCCTACAGCTCTACTCAATACCCGAACGTGGGGAACTACAAAGGATGGACAGGGCTATCACCACCTGCCTTCTACCCCTCAACGTTGAGATATGAGGCAGACGAAGGTAACATGTAGCTTAGACACCACGTCTACCCTAGTTGTTACTACTCTAGCGTTGGCCAGGAACTTCCATCTTTATCAGGAGTCCTCTACTAGAGCACCCGCCATGAGGACGGACGACAAACCCGCAAGTAGCAACAATGATAACTTTACTTAAGGGATGAAAACCAAAAGAAGAACACAAACGTCTTACTCCAAGTAGCACAATGTTTGTAGAGGTACAAGTGTAGAGGGAAGCCAAGTCTAGCACTTCATCCGCTCGATGTACAAGGCTCGCCGAGTACAAGAACTAGAGGGCACTACTACTCCACTATTCCTCTAACTCTTTCCCTCTCTCACTCCCTAACTAGTCTAGCTAGAAGCTAATGGAATGAGTGTAGCCCTTCTTCTTCTCCAAATGTGTATCTCTCTTGAATGTGAGGAGGGGGCACCTTTTATAGCTTGAAGATGGTCGGTTTGCTTAGATATTTTAGGAAACACCGCATGCAACCACCTCCTAGGGCATTGAATGCACCACTAGAGAAAGGTGGGGCCAGGCAGAGCTAGGGGTGGTGTAGGCACACTATGGGTGCGGCCGCACCCTAGGCTACTTGCCTAGCCACCGCCTTTGGCATGTGGGCTCCTAGTTAGGTCTGGGCCTCTGCTGTGCTGGTGTTTTGCCTTGGTGTGAAGTATGAATGTGCTTTTGCATATGTTTTGCTTGAATATGCCTTCTTGATGGCGCATTTCGGTGAATTCTCATACATGTGCCTGCAAAACATGTATATACCAAAACTCATGGAAAATGTGAGTTGTAAACCCTAATTCTAAGTTTTGGCATTCATATTTGTTTTATTTTGTTTCAATGTTGGAGGTAGAAATGTGAGTTAAGGACTAGCAACACCCGCTCGCTCCTTGTTCTGCTGCAAATGTGTCTGTCGCTCCTAGAACCGCCTCATCTCAGACTACAACAACCATAAGGTGCTGCCCTAGACTCTGGCTGGGTTCTTCTTCGACATCGACCAAGGCCATCGATGCTACACCAGAGTCACTGGTGAACAACCCTCCTTGTCCTTCTTGCCCTTCACCTTGGCCAATGTAGCTATCTTAGATATCTACAATGGCCTCATCCTATGCTAGTGCCAAGGGGCTGATGGATCATACTGCCATGTCATCTGCAATTCAGCAACCAAGGAGTTCAAGGAACTGCCGCCTACATGCATTCTGTTGGTGAGGCTTGATTGGGGTTCGATCCTAAAGCCTCCTTGCACTTCCATGTGATTGAATATATAGAAGTGGAGCAGTTTGATCGGGGTAGGGGTGTGGACATCTACTCATCTAAAACTACAGCATGGATCTGTAAGAAATCTACATGGGGTAGGAATGCTTGTGTGACAATTGAGAGATCAGAAAGGAGATCATCAGAAACTATGTATCTTAATGGTATTCTGCACATTATGGGGTACTCATGGGGCTGTCAAATACTTGCTGTGGATACGGAGGATGAAACATGGAGGAAAATTCCTTATCGGCGTGGTTTTGAAGGTTCCATCCATCAAGCTCAGGGTCACTTATGTGTATGTACTATTTGTGGTTGCGATATGCCCAAGCTTAACATCTAGATCCTTGAAGACTATGGTACTAATAAATGGACATTGAAGCATACTGTCAGCACTCTAGATGTTCTTTTAGAGACTAACATTGAATTTGGTTACTTGGATGTTGATCAGTACTACACAACGGTTCACTTGGAATGGAATTTGCTTCTCTTTGTTGGGGTTGGGGACAAAAATGACATCGTCGCATATAACATGGACAGTAGAAAAGTTCATGTCATCCCTACACGTTATAGTGCATTTTAAATATGGCATCCTACCACAAATCAATGGCGGACCTTACTATCTTCCCAATATTCCCTTGTTCTCGGAGTTGGAGTCATTAGTAGAGGAGTAGATAAAGTTCCATGATGTATCTCTCTGTCATGACATGTTTAAATGGATCAATGTTGTTTGATTGTCTATGCATAAGTTTAGTTTTGTTACAGTAAATGTCGGTGTGCAACTAGGCCTATTAATTGTCAAGTGCTTGCTTGATTATACCTATCTATCTAGGCAAACAAATAGGCCCATTGCTTCTACCTTCAAAACTATTGTAATTGCCATCCTCTTAATCTTTGTCTGCCTCCTAAGCTTTGAGCTCGTGTACTGATTGTAAGTGTGATGGATAGACTTGATTTAGCTAGAATTGTAATGGTTATGGCCCCATTAACTACTACTCTAGTTTGAGTTATATATATCTATGTGGTGCTACTCTAAATTTGTATGAGGTCGTACCATGAAAATAGTTAATGGTTGTTAAAGTTGAACTTTGATATGAGTTGTGGACTTTACTAATGGATCTTTGTTGGATTATTGTCCTCTTTAGTGATCTCATTGTTGACCAAGCTCTCATCCTACTATACACAGACAAAATGGAGGAGGCCCCCAACAAGAGGAATACACTGGCTAGCCTCAGGGATGATGTCGTTGTCGAGATCCTCCGCTGCCTCCCCGCTCACTCCTTGTTCTGCTACAAATGTGTTAGTCGCTCCTAGAACCGGCTCATCTTGGACAAAAACAACCATAAGGTGCTACCCCAGACTCTGGACAATTTCTTCTACGACATCGACCAAGGCCATCGATGCTACACTAGAGTCACCAATGAACACCCCTCCTTGTCCTTCTTGCCCTTCACCTTGGCCAATGTAGCTGTCTCAGATATCTGCAATGACTTCATCCTATGCTGGTGCTGAGGGGTTGATGGATCATACTGCTATGTCATCTGCAATCTGACAACCAAGGAGTTCAAGGAACTACCGCCTTGCATCCATTCTGTTGGTGAGGCTCGATTAGGGTTCGATCCGACAGCCTCCTTGCACTTCCACGTGATTCAATATATAGACAAGGAGCAGGATGATGCATGCAAGGTGTGGACATCTACTCATCTAAAACTTCAGCATGGATCTATAAGGAATCTAAATGGGGACCAAATACTTGTGTGACAATTGAGAGATCAAAAGAAATGAGATCATCAGAAACTTTGTATCTTAATGGTTGTCTGCACATTATATGGTACTCCGAGGTTTACCCTGAGATACTTGATGTGGATATGGAGGGAGAGACGTGGAGGAAAATTCCTTGCCCATGTGGTTCTTTATCCTCCATCCATCAAGCTCAGGGTCACTTGTGTGTATGTACTGTTCGTGGTCACAATATGTCCAAACTTTCAATCTGGATCCTTGAAGGCTATGGTACTAATAAATGGACATTGAAGCATATTGTCAGCATTCTAAAGGTGTTTGCATAGACTAACATTGAATTTAGTTATTACTCATACTACGATGTTAATGAGTACTACTCAATGGTTCACCTAGAATGGAATTTGCTTCTCTTTGTTGGGGTTGGGGTGGAAAATGACATCGTCGCATATAACATGGACATCACAAAAGTTCATGTCATCCCTATGTGTTACAGTTAGATTTTGAAACATGGCATCCTACCACAAATCAACGGCAGACCTTACTATCTTCCCTATGTTCCCTTGTTCTCAAAGTTGGAGTCATTAGCAGAGGAGTAAATAAAGTTCCATGATGTATCTCTCTGTCATGACATGTTTAAATGGATCAATGTTGTTTGATTGTCTTGGATGGATGTTGTCATTATTTTGCAGCAACTTTAACTTGTTTGTAATGTAAGCTAATGTTTGTGCAGTGTGTACCACGAATATTATTAATTGTTGTTAAAGTTGCATTTTGGTACGAGTTGTGGATTTATAAAATTTACTCACTGCTAATCTCAGCATAGAGGGGGTAAGTTGACCTTCTTTAGATGCAAGGTAACTCTCCTCATAGAACACAGACAACCAAACACCTTCTCAACAAGTTTCTTGCAAAGTTTCTCAACCGATCAGGCCTCCTCACTGCAATATTCTTGCAAGTTGAACAAAGTTTGACACAGAATCTATAGATCTCCTATTAGGCTTATTATGAAAATAGTATAATTTAAGATCAATGTAATGATACTTATTACGCATCATAATCATCCATACTTCTATATATATTTGGTCAAAATTTAGAATCTTTGAGAGAAGGGGGATGCTCCTCCCATATAGACCTTGCGCGGTTGCCGTGAGTGAAATGAATGCGCAGGAAAGCTAGACACAAGAAGTATTAGAAGAGCTTTTGACCACCATGATACGCTTGAGACTTGAAAGCCTGGTGCGGTTGTGAAGAGGACTCACAGCAGTCGAGGGGCAGTCGGGCAGACCAAAGAGTGAAGAGGGGTTGCTTCCCTACTAAGCAATTTCTCTTGGTCGAAGGATTAGAGCCAGTCAGCTAGCTAGAGATGGCTATACAATGGAGTGAGGCTAGGCTTTGTACACATAGGAACACTAGGGCTAGAATAGGCTTCTGACATGGCCGCACGACATCCATCATTACTAGTATCGAGTAGTGAATATTTTAGATGGTCGAACCTTCTGTCATCCAGTGGAGTATACAGTGCACTCCGACCCCAGCAGTCGTAGGCTCGCAGGTAGCCAAGGGGCAACAAGTAGCTAGAGATGGCTACTATATATGGTTTCATAGGTTATGATCGACTACACTCCCTAGGCTAAGGTTGACGTTGCCGCTTCATGAATCCAACTAATGTACCTTACTACTTCATGCATGAAGCCTGTTAATGGTAGTTAACAACCATTATAAACCATCAATATAACATGTATAAGGGCATAAATATAATCACCAACCAAAGTCCTAGGGTTTAAACTAACAAATTCCATGAGTTTTGGTGAATTTGTATTTTCTAGCAGGGTTTATCTAGGAAAACCATCAAGGTGGACCTAGATGTAAAACTTAATCATGCTTATCCACAGCGAAAAACAACCCTAGAAGGTTTTAGAAGACTCTAGAGGACACCACACCGAAGCAGAGGGTGAGGCGCCACCAGGTGGGGCTGGTCGGCCCCACCTACATGTCGACCAGCCCCTGGGGCCCACCAGTCAGCCCCCCATTGCCGACCAGCCCCTGGGGCCCACCTGTTAGCCCCCCGTTGCTATATCGGTTCTCCAACGCCTCCTAGATTGCATCTATGCCATTTATTCAAGTTGGTTTGATCCAAGGGCTTAAGATTGACGCTCTGGTCTATATATACCACCCCCTAGAAGCATTCAAGTCAATTGAGAAGATAGAAACCCTAATCATCCTTAGAGCTCCTCCATATTCTAGGGCATAGCTAGTTAGGCTAGGTGTAGAGGGAGGCAAGCAGGTTTCGCTTGGATTCTTTATCATGTCAAGAGCGTGGTTTGGTATAATCTTTGTATCCCCTCTCTTTTGTATCTCTCATTACTTTTATATGTTTTCTACAATTGTTATGACAACATTATTCATATCGTTTATGTTCCTAGTTATCAAGTTCATGGTCTACTTTGATTATTTACTTAGTATAGCTATATTATCCTTATAGTTATGCATAAGTTCGTATAGCACTCGCTCTAAGATACCATGGGTGAGTGGTCGATATTGTGTAAGTGTGGTGCGTATACGTTGTTTACCTATGGATACACCCTATATTCTAGGTCATGTGGTAGATCACGGATGTGACACTCCTGTTGAGTCCTTTGTAGTCCACTCCCTGAATATAGGTATACAAGTAGGATCTAGTTACGAAGGAAGACAAGCTTTGTTCTTAATCTTCCTTAGTAATATCCCTTATGTGTAGATATGAAGTTAATCTTAGCCATGACTACTAGGTGTAATTGCACTAATCAATGTATGCTTTGACTTATAATTAAGAATGACTTAGGAATTATTCCTCTAATATTCTACTTAATCATGCTAATGCCATAGAAAGGAGTACTCTAAGTGATCAATGATTAGTTATTATGCACTATTCATATATACAATTACCTCTTGACTACTCCTATTGTGAGTAGAATATTGGTTATGGTTTACTTCTCCATCAATAGCATAAGTTATCAATACATGTCCTTGTCAGACCTTCCCTATGGTAAAAATATAAATAACGATACCTAGAATACTCCTAGGTAAAGTGCTACAATAGGTATATTATCTGTGTGCTTATAGATTCTTTTCATATATATATTCTTCCTAGTCACATCAAATAATAAAGAGCTACTTAGTATTATTCTAGTAGTAATGCTAAGTAGTACCAACAAGCATATCTGGCATCATCACTAGGGATGACAACCTGGTAAAGTAATGTTAAGAGATGTATACATACATTAGGTGGCTAGTAAAACAATTGACAAGTTAATAAATACCAATGAAGCCACAGCAGGTGCAACTGCTATTTGTAGCACAGCCACTCAGGCAAGTTCTACTCACATAAAAAAATAATGTTTTTTAATGTATGACATGGGGCCAAGAGTACTTTTGTCAGCTATGAACAAATGCACTCAATTTGCTATGACATTCAAATGTACAGACGACACTATATACTGTCCTACCAGATGAAATGTACAGCGGGCGGACTTTCTTACATGTGCAGTAAAAAATTCAACAGCTATGCCTCCTCCGTTCTGCATTAGATAGAGGCAAGACTTGTCCAAATAAAATCCTCGCTGCATGGTTCGCTGCATTAGATCGAAGCCACTCATCCTACTGCTACTACTACTAAGACGTGTCCGACTGAGATCAAAAGACATCGTACCTACTGCAATAATTCTACTCTCAGCTATCCGATGAGATCAAATGAATGGATGTTTGGACTTTCTTGCATGTGCACCTAAAATGTGAATAGAAAGAAACATGCATATCAAAAAGAGAACCAGAAAACTCTGCATTTCCTGATAATTTGAACCTGTCTCATCCACTCGGTCGCCTGCCCACTAGGCAATCTAAACCATCTCGTCATTGCAAGTTCCCACGCCAGTTCAGTAGAGGGTATTTAAGAACTCCTACTATAACCCCCGCTCAGCCGCCTCCCCCTGCCTCCTCCACAACCAACGTAGGTTGATTGCGCCGCTCCACGTCTCTAGCCCTCTATCTCGCTGCCATCCACACACCGTAGTTCCATCCATGCACACGCCATAGCTCCATCCACGATGCTGCACGAGCCCTTGGTTGGCCTCCTTGCACTCCACATCGCATGACGCCGACGCCGACAATCATGGCGGTGAGGCAACAACCCACGTCATTGTTGCTGGCGGTCACTAATGAGCTGGCCATTAAGATTGCCGGCCACCTTGCTGCAACCATGGAGTGGCCCATGGATGACCTCCGCAACCTATGGGTGACCTGCTCATCCATGCACCGCATCTGCGGCAACCCTGCCGTCGGTCAGCGTGTGGCACTAGACCAGTGCAGACACGGTCTAGGGTGGGACGATGTTGGTGACTACTACGCCCTCCTTTCTAACCTAACCCAACTCAGCAACCTAGAGGCTTGCTTCCTCACCTGGGATAACAATGGTATTCGAGGAAACCCACAGGCCCAGCCGTGCCTCTATGATCTCGCATGCACCACCAATGGGGGCACAATCTAGTGGCCTATCTGGTCGCCATATTGCTCTATAGGCATAATGGCTATGCCCACTGATGACTGACACTGTAAGGTCAGTACATGAGATGGGTCAACTGGCGAGGAAGAGTCGTGGGTAGCGGTGGCGGGCGGCAGCGGTAGACCAATGAGTAGGTGGCTATGCAACAAGGGGTTAGTGCTATGCCACTATGAGGCGGCCATTGAGGTGATCTATGAAATCAGGTGGGCTAGGGGCAGGTTGTCGCTGCCTGCTACTGGCATAGGTGTGCGGTGATCTTCTATGCATAGGCGGTGCTTGCGATGATGTAGACGGACAGGGAAGGAAGGGTTGTGTATTGCAACGAGGATTGTAGGCTTTGCCGCGAATTTGACTTGTTCGCATGAGGAACTTGGAATAAGAAATTAGTAGTTCACTCTTTACATGCGAGAGTGAACTATTCCCTAAAATTTGGCTTATGCTGATGCTTATGATGATTTGTTGACATAGGAAAACACTGTCGTTCGCTGAAAAGTACTGTTGAAGTAGTTTGAGCTCCTCAAATATAGTGTATTCTACAGCTTTTGATTTTTTGTTGTTTTGTTTCAATTTTATTTGTTTCCTTTAGGGATTCAACAAAAGTACTCGTATGAAACAGATTTCCCTATATAATGTGAGATGTGTTTGGCCTGGTCAGATTTATTATGCTTGGACTTTCTTGCGTGTGCAGTAAAATTTGAATAGCTATGTGGCTCCTCCTTTAGGCATTAGATCGACGCGAGACTTGATCGGATGAATTCCGTTATGCATGTTTACCATACTATAGATTAGAAAGAGAACCAGAAAGAAAACTATAGGCAAAAGCTAACCAATAGGGGCTAGAAATCGGCTACCAAATGACCAAAGGACCTGATCTACACCATGCTCAATAGAGTTTAACCCACCTAATACAAAGTTGAACAAAAGCAAACACAGACATGCAGAGGGCCAAAAAAAGACACCCCTGCCCCTCAATATTGTGGCAGTAGCAAAGATCCTAGGCAATTAATATGGGCATTCTAGGTCTTTTTTAATTGCTTTAGTCCCTTTTAGTCACCAAAACCAAACACCCTAGGATCTTTGTTGTTATACTTTAGTCCTATGTTCCCTTGTTCTAGGAGCCATTAGTAGAGGTAAAAAAAAGTTCCATTTGATGTTATGTCACATTGCATTTGATGTATCTTCCTTATGTTGGGAGTTTCTTACATGTTAGACGCATCCAAACGAGGAAAAAACTATGGAGGATACTGTCAGACATGACCAAATGTATAGAGGTTAGACTTTCTTACATGTGCAATAACATTTCAACACCAATGGCTACTTAGCTTTGCATTAGACTAAGGTGAGACTTGATCCTCACCTACAAGGTAAACCTACCTGGGTTGAAACCAGCAAACCTATCCACCACGTCGAACCTAGAGGATCACTTCACCCGCTCCCACCGTTGTGCACCTGGGAGCAGATCCGACGAAGGCAAGCTGGACCACGATGGGGCCACCACCATAGAGCCCTCGTACATATCCTTGGTGGACGGCAAGCAGGACCGCAACATTGTAGGAGACCCGATCCCACCATGGGGTGCTAGGAGCGGATCTAGCAACAACGAGCTTGACCACGACGGGGCCACTGACGACGGCGAGGTGGACCGCACCAGGAGCTACGGTGGTGAGCGAACCACCAGTGCCAGTGGCGTTAACATTATCATTGTGGGTGACAGGGAGACCAATGCCAACCTAGGGGATGGCATGTGGGACCATGATGGTGCTTGCGACGACAGTGAGGTGGACTACACCGAGAGCAGTGGTCACAAGTGAACCACCGGTGCCGGTGGCATCAACATCATTGTTGTGGGCGACGGGGAGACTAATGCCAGCCTAGGAGATGGCATGCAGGACCACAATGGGGCCTACGATGACGGCGAGGTGGACTGCACTGGGAGCAGCGGTGCCGAGGGAACCAATGGTCCTAGAGGCGTCAATGGTGTCATCATGGGTGACAAGAAGACAAATGGCAGCCTAGGAGACATCATGCGGGAGCGCGACGGTACTAGTAGTCAAGAAGGGTATGAGCAGGCATCGAAGCAGGGTGTGCCAGCACATTGCAGGAAGCATGGACCGGAGCCCAGCCATGGTTCCTCGAGGAGGACCTTGAGCGCTTCATGGGGACAGCCTTCATGGGAACCAATGGAGAGGCAGAGGTGGGGACTTTTTGAGGTAGTGCGAGGGGAAGGCTTTCGCGTAATGCAAGGCGGAGTGAAATAATGGGAGTGAGGTGACCATAAAAACAACAATGGGAGTGAGGCCAGGCTTTGTACACATAGGGACACTAGGACTAGAACAGGCTTCTAACATGAGCGCACCACGTTCAGCATTACTAGTATCCGAGTAGTGAATATTTTAGACGAATTCCGTTCTGTCATCCGGTGAAGTGCGGTCAAGTCCAATCCAAGGAGTCGCATGCTCGCAGCAGCTGAGGGGCAGCAGCTAGCTAGAGATGGCTACATGGTTCATAGGCTCTGATCGTCTCCACTCCCTCGACTGTGTTTGAAGTTGCCACTTCAGGAATCCAACTACTCCTACCTTACTACTTCATGCATGTAGCCATAGACGGTGCAACTCCTATTTGTAGAACAGCTGATCAGGCAAAAGTTTTACCCATAGCTGAGTACAAGAGTTACATGTCCAACCCGTTCAAATTTACACTGCTCGGACTATCAGGCTGAACATACGGTTTACAAGAAACAGGTAAACATCATTTTGTCTAATATCATAGAAAACCCTACCGAATTTTGAATAAACTTATCTTTCATGCATGGTTCTTACAAGTTCAACAAATCTTATCAAACATACAAAAATAATACGAGTTGGGTTCAACACAGATCAAAGCCACTCATGACTACTACTACTGATACAAATGTTGTGACTGAGTGCACTCCGTTGGCAATAGTTTTACTCAAAGCTTTGTACTAGTATGGTATTCCGATGAGATCAAATGTGCCGCATTCGGACTTTCTTGCAAATGTAGTAAAATATGAATAGCTATCTGGCTGCTCCATTTCGGTGGCTTGTTTCTTGACATGGATTTCTCAGAAGGCATGCTCCATATAGATCATGGAGATGTGGCCCTGTGCCCTCACCATACCTCCCGCTATCACCCGACATATGTTGGAACTCCATCGGCCATGTGCGTCCCCTGCTATAAAAATAGAGGAAAAATAGGGGAGTCTGTACAGTTGTCTTGTAACCTTGCGAACTCACCTTTCATGCTCACCGCCTTCTCCCTAGCATCTCATTCTTCAAGCTTGAACCATGGCAGCGGAGAAGCATCCAAGGGAGGAGATGATGTTGTGCAGGACCTAGATGTGACCAGGCAGGCTCTCTGCGTAGAGAACCAGGAGGCGGAGCGACCACGATCATGCCTCTCCGCTGTGGAGACGGCTGTTGATGGTCACTAACATCAATTATAAACCATCATCATAACTTGCATATATACTTAATTCCATCACCTAACATAGGTATAGGGGTCTAAACTAATAAATTCCATGAGTTTTGGTGAATCTATGTTTTCAGCAGGGTTTATCCAGAAAACCGCCAAGGGGGGCCTATTCATTAAAGGAAATCACGTAATTCCATAGCGAAACCTGACGTGGGAAGACTAGAAGACTCTAGGAGGCTCTCCACTGAAACGGAGCCTAAGACACTGACATGTGGGGCTGGCTAGCCCCACATGCAGTCTGCTCAACCCTAGGGGTCCACCAGTCCGTCCCTCGTTACTAAGTTGGTTCTCCACCGCCTCCTAGGTTGCATCTATGTTGTCCTTTAAGTTAGTTTGATCCAAGGGCTCACGATGGATGCTCCATCCTATATAAATAGCCTTGTACCCCCCTCCATGAGCCATTCCTAAAACCCTAATTCATATCATGAGAATCAGAGCTAGCTATCAAGAGAAGATTAGTCCTCCATAGGATCTAGTCTTATAAATACAAATAGTGAGATAGAGACTGAGGGAAGAGTTTGGAGGAGATGTCGGCCTGTTGGTGCTCTCTCTATGGCTTGTACCTTGGCGGATTCAAGTTCTACCTGAGCTTGCTTCTGAGATTTCTCTGGTAATTAACTTTTGATTCAAGTAAGCATCTTGTTTATATTGTTCATCAGGTTTGCGACTCTTTTGAGTGCTTTATTCTCTACATAGAGGGAGTAAAGTATTAATCATAAGTGTAAGCATGGTGCTTAGACTTGGGTTAATTGTGGATGCACCCTGCATTTCGGAAGGTGGTAGATCGCGTGAGTGACATAAGTTCTATATAGCATGTACTATATAGCTTCGTTGATCCTTTGTAGTCCACCTCCCATCTATAGGCGCACATAGGACGTGGTTGTGAAGGAAAGCATCCTCTGCTGGTGTCTTTCCCTAGTAATATCCCCAGTTGAATAGTAGAAGACATAAGCTTACCCAAGTTAGAACTAGAGAACCTTAATTATCCTCTCTACGCTACTATTTATCCTAACCTTGTTGCTACCCTCTTAGTTAAGTTAGACCATAGTTAGTCTCACATGTTTCCTTATGGATATGATACTTGGAATACCTCTGGGTGAAAGCTACAGTGGTATCCAGTGTGCTTGTGGATTTATCTAAGTTTGTTAATAAATACAAACAAGTTTTCTGGCGCCGTTGCTGGGAAAACGGTTACTGAATTAACTACAAGCCTAGCTTAACCTTGTATCTTTTATTCCTTCTTTTATTTTAATTTTTCTTTTAGCATGGATTCCACTCCTATCTATCAATATGCTAAACCTGATTATGAGCTGCGCCTATATTTTATAAAACTGATTCGGTGATAAATCCTTCTCGGGAGAAGGCAATGAAAACCCATACTCGCACCTACAAGAGTTTGAATAGATCTATGCATGCTTGCATATCGCTGGCATGTCTGATAAGACCATAAGATGGAAGTTGTTTATGTTCTCTTTGATGAGAAGAGTTAAACATTGGTAAAGTCAAACCATAGGAAGTATGCAAGGAGATTAGGGAAACATTATGCTCTAAATTTTGTTTACGTTTCTTTCCCATCTCTAAAGTGGTTAGCCTTTGAAAAGAGGTTCTAAATTTTAGACAACTAGAAGAAGAATCTCTTGGTACATCATGGGATCGTTTTAATGAACTCATCATCACTGGCCCAGACCTTGCCATTCAAGACCCTGTACCCCCCTCCCTGAGCCATCCCTAAAACCCTAATTCATATCATGAGGATCAAAGCCAGCTATCAAGAGAAGATTAGTCCTCCATAGGATCTAGTCTTATTAATAGAAATAGTAAGATAGAGAGTGAGGGAAGAGTTTGGAGAAGGTGTCGGCCTAGTCGGTGCTCTCTCTACTGGCTTGTACCTTGGCAGATTCAAGTTCTACCTAAGCTTGCTTCTAAGATTTCTCTAGTAATTAACTTTTGATTCAAGTAAGCATCTTATTTATATTGTTCATCAGGTTTGCGACTCTTTTGAGTGCTTTATTCTCTACATAGAGGGAGTAAAGTATTAATCATAAGTGTAAGCATGGTGCTTAGACTTGGGTTAATCGTGGATGCACCCTGCATTCTGAAAGGTGGTAGATCACGTGAGTGACATAAGTTCTATATAGCATGTACTATATAGCTTCCTTGATCCTTTGTAGTCCACCTCCCATCTGTAGGCGCACGTAGGACGCGATTGCGAAGGAAAGCATCCGTTGTTGGTGTTTTCCCTAGTAATGTCCCTAGTTGAACAATAGAAGACATAAGCTTACCCTAAGTTAGAACTAGAGAACCTTAGTTATCCTCTCTAGGCTCCTATTTATCCTAACCTTATTGCTACCCCTTAGTTAAGTCAGACCATAGTTAGTCTCACATGTTTCCCTATGGATACGATACTTGAAATACCTCTGAGTGAAAGCAACAGCGGTATCCGTGTGCTTTCGGATTTATCTATGTGCGTTAATAAATGCCAACAACTGGCACTCACCACAGCCGATAGGGAGACGGCCGCGGCTGAAGCCGTAGTGGGTTAAGTGTGGAAGAACCGCCCGAAATAACACACCTTCAGAGACGCTCGTCTTCCACTAGACACTAAGCACCCCAAAAGCAAGCTACATCGAGCGGGTTCCGTCGAGCACTCCCCAAGGCAAAACTCGAATAATACACATTTTTTCCTCTTGGATCCAATAATGATAATGAGTTTACAATACTTAGTCCATTTCATACAACAAGAGTTCTTAGAAATACATTATTACAGTACCAAGTTTAGAGTGTGGAATGTAAATAGTGGAATTACAATAAACATCTAATGGTAGAATACAAGGATCTATCTGTGCCCACTATAAGAATCCTCCACACAATAGCTACTCTTCAAGCTGCACCTACAACATGGGGTAAATAAACCCTGAGTACGCAATGTACTCGCAAGACTTACCTGACTAATGGGAATAATTTCCTGACCCCAAAGGATATGATAATCTTTTTGGGTTGCTGGGTTTCCTTTTTGCGGAAAGCAATACTAGTAGTGAATCCTTATGTATGTTTCTGATTAGCAGTCATGATTGGTTCATTAGCTAACCATTCTATGTAAGCACCTATTCTACTTTAAAGAAAGAGTTGAGCAATCAGATCCATTTCACCATCTTTCATCTTCTAGTTCTTACTACGGTGCTAGATTGTTGACAAGTCATATCAGATTATCCGGTCATTCATGAATTAATGTGCCTAGCTGGGTACCCCAAAACACATGCCCTGCTTGTACCCTAGGCACAAGCAGGACCAACCCATCACTCTCCTATCAAGGGGTCTAGGTCCCCGTCCAAACTTGGACTCCAAGCCCCCACCCCTGAGTCCTAGACTTAGTGTGGTGCTTAGACCTCCACCATCCCTACCTCCAATCAGTTGGTCTGAAATGAGCTAAAAGCCACAATAAGAGAGCAATGAGCCTTCCCTGCTCCCATAAACAAGTATGTGCTCGGGATAATAAGTCTGTGACCTGACTAGAATCTAATGCAACGGTCGGTCCTTAACCGACATGAATAGGGAAGATAGTGTAACCAAGCTATGCCCCATTGGCCGCGGGACACAACCTCTTACACCCTCCAATACCCATACCATATCCCTCCCGATCTCCATTTTTCCATTCACCATTTTTCATGAGTGATAATAATAATCACCTATTGTGAGTAATGGCAGGTTACTCAAGCTACCGATAGCCTAAGCATAGCAACTACTCGAGCTATACTAGTAGGACTCATAGGTAGGTCATCTATGCATGTAGTTTCCATAAAATGTATGTAACGTAAATGCACATCACACATATATATATCCAATGATCATTCAAATAAGGGTTCTGCACCAGGGCTTGCCTTGGGCAGGTGCGATGTCAGCTCAGTCAGTCCATGGTGGCTCCAGGACCTCCTCCTACATGAAGATCTCCTCCTCATATGCTTCAAGCACCTCCTCGTACTCCTACTCATCCTCGGTCATGAACTCCACCAACTCGTTTTCTAGATGCATGCAATGACGATGCAACGGTCCATATTAAGGTAGTAGCAGTTCTTAAAATAAGAATACATTTACTAAGCCACTAAGCTAGCTCTAATGACTAAAATACCAACCTAATCATCATTCCCATCAAACCAGCAAGGTTTCACCTACAAGTGCTACTTAGCAACTAAAATATATTCTTACTCTTATTAACAATTTCTATATACTACAACAAGGAGTACTTAGCTACCATATTTCTCAACCTATTCTAAGGCTACAAAAATTACAATGAGCACATAATAATACAATGAATCTACTGTAAAAATTTCATGGTCATAGCTATTACCAATTTGCCAAAAAAATCCTACAAATACTAATCTAAATAATGTTAAACACTCAGAAATGATTTAATAGCCACTGGTATCAACAAATATATATATATATGAACTAAATACACTAACAGATAGAGCACAATTTGAGGAACCTAACAAAATTAGTTTCACAATTTTTGAACATCTATATGATTTTATATGATTTACCAAAGTTTAGCTCAGAATTACAAATGAAAAGCTATTTCTATTTTCCACGAAAAATCTAAACCGATTTTGGCCTACGCGGCGCAACGCGCGTGCGCGAGCGCGTGGCGGCCCACAGGTGAGGCGTGGCCCACGCGTGGAGGTGGCCCATGGCGAGGAGGCATATGCGTGCTAGCACATATGCAAAAACGCCCATGGACTATGAGCAAAACAACCCGCAGTCCATGCTACTATTCCTAGACATAGCACTTATGCAAAAGAACCCTCGGACCTATTTCCTCTTTACAACGGTGAGGCCCTTGGCCATCCCTGTGCGCTTCGGCACAGCGAGCAGTGGCACAGGCGCCTACGTCGGCCACACGGGACCCTCGTTGACATAGCTCGCTCACCTAGGGTTCGACGCGAGACAATGGGTGGAGGTTGCGCGATGCAGCACGCGTACTGGAGCGACACGACGACAGCGGTAGCATCGCGATGCGAGGCAGCTGTGGCGGATGCAACGGCAGTGCAGCGCAGGACGGGGCAGGGCAACGACGGCATGACAGCGCATGGCTAGGAGCTAGTGGCAGGGTAGTAGCATGGCAGTGAGGTGGGGTAGCCGTGCTCTAGGGCTGTTGGCCATAGCGGTCGGCGCATCGATGGTAAGCTCAAGGGCACGGTGATCGTGCCTACCCAAGGAAACCGACCTAGGATGTGCCATGCATGCTTTTTAAAGCATCCAAAACAACTAATCGGTTGGCCAAACACCCAAACCATATTCACCATACTTTAGAGGGTACATTAGGCTACTAAAATAGGCCATCACACTACTCTACTTCTTAACTAAATTTTTGTACAAAATTTGATGAACAAAGCAATGTCTACCCTTTCCAAAGCTTAAGAAATTTTCTAAGTTTTGAGTTGAACTCTATTTCAAATTGCATTTCTAAGCTATTGGAATCCTTAGCTAGTAATATCATTTTTTGACCACAGGTATTTCATTGTCATCTACAAAGTTTGTACTTCACACTTTATTCAAGTATCACATACATGTTCTATAACATTTTTGTTTGATAAAAAATTGTTTTAAACCCTAAGTGATATAACACAACTAGCAAATCAATTTCATTTCGCATTTCCATTGTTCGTTTTGAGTTACGGAAATTGATCTACACTCTTTATTACATGCATTAACACATACACATGATGCTCATGACATATTTTAGTAAATAATTTATAGTGTAACACCAAGGGTGTTACAAATCTACCCCACTTAAACAAAATCTCATCCTGAGATTTCATTTGCCTAGTGTGGGAAAAGAGATAAGAAATACATTTCAATGTAAACAACTACCTTAGTGAACTAGAAAGAAGGTGGGGATAATGCTTCAAGATATAACTTTCTTGCTCCCATGTCACCTCGTCCTCCGAGTGGTTTTGCCACTGAACTTTATAGAACTTCACTACACTGTTTCTAGTCACTCTTTCTTTCTCATCTAAGATCTTGATAGGATGCTCAATATAAGACAAGTCAGGCTAGAGGGGATGTCTTTCCACTTCCACTGCTTCATCAAGGACCCATAAACATTTCTTTAACTAGGAAACATGGAAGACATTATGTACTGCTAACAAAATATCCGGGAGCTGGCTACGGTAGGCAGCAGAACCACACTGGGCCAAGATCTTGTAAGGTCCAACATAGTGAGAGGCTAGCTTCCCATGGACACCAAATCGATGTACACCTCTCATGGGAGATACCTTGAGATACACATGATCACCAACTTCAAATTGCAAGGGCCTTCTTCGCTTGTCCACATAAGTTTTCTAACAACTTTGAGCTGCCTTCAAATGGCTCTGAATAATACTAACTTGCTCTCAAGCTTCTTTAATAAACTTAGGCCCAAAATATCCATGATCACCCACCTCAACCCAGTTAAGAGGTGTTCTACATTTCTTACCATACCGAGCTTCAAAGGTGCCATACGAATGCTTTTTTGATAGCTATTGTTATAAGAAAACTCAACTAGAGTCAAGCATTCATCCCACTTTTCAGGAAAAGAAATGGCACAAGCCCTCAATATATCCTCAAGTACCTAATTGACTCTTTCTATCTGATCATCAGTCTGCGGATGATAAGCTAAACTTCTGAGGAGACTAGTACCAAGACATTCCTAGAGTTCCTCCCAAAATTGAGAGACAAAGACTGACGCTCTATCAGAGACGATGGTAAGAGGAACTCCATGCAGGATCATGATCCGGTCAAAATACAACTTGGCATACTTCTTGGTGGAATACCTAGTATCTACCAGGAGAAAATGAGCGGACTTAGTGAGATGATCCATAATGACCCAAATAGAGTTATAGCCCTTGGATGTGCGGGGTAAACCCATAATGAAATCCATGGAAATCTCCTCCCATTTCCAAACAGGGATCGGCAAGGGCTGCAAAAATCCCAGGGTACGCATATGGTCTACCTTAACTCTACCACAAGTGTCACACTCCACGACGTACTTGGTGATATCCTTCTTCATATTTGACCACCAATACAAGTGGCACAAATCATGGTACATTTTGTTACTTCCTGGATGGATGGACAACTTGGAATGATGAGCTTCATCCAAAATCTTTCTTCTAAGTTCCTTACTTGATGGAACAACCAATCTATTCTTGAACCTCACCACACCTTGGTCATCAATACTAAAATGAGGACCACGCCCTTCGGCAATTAACTTCTTGATATGCAGGATTTTTGAAACGTCTTGCCTTTGCTCTATAATAATTTACTCGAGTAAATCTAAGACTAGAGCAATATGGGCTAGCACCTCAGCATGGTTGAGAGATAAGGTTGCTTCTTCAACTTGATATGACTTCTGGCTCAAAGTATCAGCTACCACATTAGCTTTTCCAGGATGGTAATGAACCTCCAAATTATAATCCTTGATTAGCTCCAACCATCTTCATTGCCTCATGTTCAGCTCGGACTGAGTGAAAATATATTTGAGGCTGTTGTGATCCGTAAAAATGTGTACTTCCCAACAGATAATGCCTCCAAATTTTTAGAGCGTGCACCACAGCAACCAGCTCTAAATCATGGGTGGGATAATTCACCTCATGCCTTTTTAGCTGGTGTGAAGCATAAGCTATCACACGTCCATCCTGCATAAGCACACATCCCAACCCTATCTTCGAGGCATCACAATATACATCAAAAGGTCTATCAATATCCAGTTGGGCAAGAACAGGAGCAGTGGTAAGGAATTGCTTCAGAGCTTGGAAAGCTTCCTCGCATGTCGGACTCCATACAAACTTGGCATCCATCTAGAGCAACTTGGTCATGGGTTGGCTATTTTGGAGAAGTCTGGAATGAAGCGCCGATAATAACCAGCAAGACCAAGGAACTGATGGATCTGATACACTGACTTAGGAGATTTCCAATTTAACACATCCTGCACCTTGCTTAGGTCTACAAAGATACCTTCAGGTGTTAGAACATGTCCCAAAAACTGCACTCAATCTAACCAAAACTCACATTTGCTGAATTTGGCATATAGCCTGTGTTCCCTTAATAGAGTCAGTACTATCTGAAGATGTTGTACATGCTCTTCTTGGTTCTTGGAGTATATCAAAATATCATCAATGAACACCACTACAAACTTATCCAACTCTAGCATAAAGACTAAATTCATGAGATACATGAAGAATGCAGGAGCATTGGGGAGACCAAAAGACATGACTAGGTATTCATACAGCCCATACCTAGTAGAGAAAGTTGTCTTTGGTATATCTTGTGGCCAGATCTTAATTTGATGATACCCAGAATGAAGATCAATCTTTGAAAACACTTTGGCACCCACCAACTGATCGAACAAAGTATCAATACGAGGTAAAGGATACATGTTCTTAATGGTTACCGCATTAAGAGGGCGGTAATCCACACACATCCAAAGAGTGCCATCCTTCTTCTTCACAAAAATGGCTGGACAACCCCATGCTGAAGAACTAGGATGGATAAATCCCTTCTCCAATAATTCTTCTAACCGCTTCTTCATTTCTACTAGTTCTTTAGAAGCCATGCGGTAGGGACACCAAGAAATAGGAGCAGTGCTAGGTTCTAACTCAATGGAAAACTCCACATCTCTATCTGGTGGTAACCCAAGTAGATCCTCAGGAAAGACATCTAGAAACTCACAGACCATAGGAATAGAGGCAAGATCTGGAGAAGCTTCAACATGAGCAGCAACTGGTAAGGTTGGATCTGAGGGCATAAGAAGAGATGTGGTATCCTCGGATGAAGGAAGCCATAACTCAACAACTCTCTGCTTAAGGTCCAAGACTACCCCATAAACTCACAACTAGTTCATGCCCAGAATTGCATCTATGCCTTGTCCAGGCAGCACCATGAACTGAGGCGGTAAGTGTGAGTGGCTAGCACTAATCGAACTGTGTTCGTCCAAATATTAATGCACAACTACGCACCTGAAGTACTGATTCTATAGGCAATAGGTATAGCCATAAGAGATATATTATGCCTCTGTGCAAACCCCATGCTCATGAATGAATGTGATGCACCAGAATCAAACAACACATATGTTGGGTGGGAATCAATGGTAAACATACCAGCCATCATCGGTTCATTCTACAAGATTTCCTCAACCTCAGTGAAGTTGACTTGCCCAGAGCGACTTATGGGCACCTTCTTCTTGATGATCATCAGCTTGATCAGACGGGAGTTGGCTAAGGGCTAAGCAAACTATGCAGGCTGGTTCTGTGCACACTCCCGAGCATAGTGGCCTTCCTTGCCACACTTAAAACAAGCACTAGGCTTGTTCCCCTACCCCTGACATGGCGGAACCTACTGTCCCTGGGGCTATTGTTATTATGCCTATTGAGTAGGAGCATGGTACTGAGTGGGAGGTGCTTGGTAGGTTTGCTGAGGCTGACGAAACGACTGCCCACCCGAAGACTGATAGGGCACCCGCCTGACAACCTACACCTTCTAAGCCTGGGGTGACTGGAAGACCCAGTAATCACCCGCTTGCGCTTCCACTCAGCCTGGGAGTTGGCTGAAGTCCCTCCATGACAATAGCAGTATTCATCATAGCACCAAAAGTCTAGTAGTTCCCTGTGTACAGCTCCTTCTACAGACTGCAAGAGAGGCCATGATAGAAACGGGTCCTATTCTTCTCATCAGTATCGATGTGGATCCTAGAACACTATGCCAAATGGTTGAACTTGTTTACATAGTCCATCATAGACATGCTCCCCTGCCTCAGGTCTAGGAACTCCGTCAACTTCCTGTTCAGAACACCAATAGGAATGTAGTACTCTCTGAAATCGACAGTAAACTCCTACCAAGTCACATGGTGATCCACTGGCTACATGGCATTGAACGTGTCCCACCATGCACTGGCAGAACCCAATAGCTGCTGCGCTGCAAAGCACGCTTTCTGCTCCTCAGTTATAGTGAGCAGCTAAAACTTCTGCTCCAAAATATGAAGCCAATGCTCTGCATCTAGAGGCTTAGCAGTCGGCGTGAACATGGGTGGGTGCATCTTCAAGAAATCTTGGTAAGAACAGGGCCCTATGGGACCGTGAGCACCACCCCCATTCCCGCCATTGCCTCCGTGGCCCCCATAGGCGAAGCCACCAATCGCCTAGGCTAGCATCTCCAAGGCATGGGCTGACTCACACCGAGCAGCCAGCATCTCCGCCATCATCTCCGCATGGGTCATCGAAGGTGGCAGTGGCGGAGGAAGAGCCAGAAGTGGGGCCTCATGACTCTTTCCATTGGTGTTGCCAATACCCTCACCGTGATCATTTTCACCCTAGTCTGCCCCACCGCTGGTACTCCCGCGATCAGACCTAAGGTTCATCTGTAAACAGATAGGAAACAACCATTAGGGACAATCCTCCAGATTAGGAACAAGAGTTAGAGAAATGATAAGACATTTATTAAAGCATTCTTTTGGGTTATCCTATCAATTCACTAATCCAAATTATATGTGTAGGGGAAGTTTAGTTAAAGCAAGATTTTCCTTTCATGATGCATGGCATCGGCCTACCTGTTCACTCAAGCTAGAATATTGCAGCATTCGCAAAATATTTTGGCACAACGCACCCTCACTTAACGCTTGTTAAATGATTCTTATGCAGCGTAAGTTAGTGTACCTATAGAAAACTGATTAGATAAAACCAGTGTCGCTATCCTAGATATACCATATTGCTAGGGCTTATACTTATTTACATAATTTTATCGCATCCTACTTTTTGCAAACTTTTGTTGGTCAAATTTTAGGTTCTGAAAGGAGTTAAGAAACTCGTAAGTCATTATTGGCTCTGGTACCACCTATGGTAGAATCGCCCAAAATAACACACCTTTAGAGGCGCTCGTCTTCCACCAGACACTAAGCACCCCGAAAGCAAGCTACAGTGGGCGGGTTCCGTCGAGCACACCCCAAGGGAGAACTTGAATAATCCACATTTTTCCTCTAGGATCCAATAATGATAACGAGTTTACAATACTTAGTCCATTTCATATAACCAAAGTTCTAAGAAATACATTATTACAGTACCAAGTTCAGAGTGCGGAATGTAAATAGTGGAATTACAATAAACATCTAATGGTAGAATACAAGGATCCATCTGTGCCCACCAGAAGAATCCTCCACACAACAGCTACTCTTCAAGCTACACCTGCAATAGGGGTAAATAAACCCTGAGTACACAATGTACTCGCAAGACTTACCCGACTAATGGGAATAATTTCCTGACTCCAAAGGATATGATAAGCTTTTTGGGTTGCTAGGTTTCCTTTTTGTGGAAAGCAATATTAGTTGTGAATCCTTATGTATGTTTTTTATTAACAGTCATGATTGGTTCATTAGCTAACCATCTATGTAAGCACATGTTCTACTTTCAAGCAAGAGTTGAGCAATTAGATCCATTTTACCATCTTTCATCTTCCAGTTCTTACTATGGTGCTAGATTATGGACAAGTTATGTTGGATTACCTAGCAATTCATGAATCAATGTGCCTAGCTGGGTAACCCAAAACACACGCCCCACTTATACCCCAGGCACAAGCAGGACCAACCCATCACTCTCCTATCAAGGGGACTAGGTCCCCATCCAAACTTGGACTCCAAGCCCCCACCCTTAAGTCCCGGACTCAGTGTGGTGCTTAGACCTCCACCATCCCCGCATCCAATCAATCGGTACAAAAAGAGCCAGAACCCATGACAAGAGAGCAACGAGCCTTCCCTGCTCCCATAAATAAGTATGTGCTTAGGATAATAAGCCTGTGACCTGACTAGAATCCAATGCAATGGCCGGTCCTTAATCAACACGGACAGGGAAAATAGTGTAACCAAGCTATGCCCCATTGGCCGTGGGACACAACCTCTTACACCCATCAATGCCTATAACATAAATGCACATCACACACACACATATATATATATATCAAGTGATCATTCAAATAAGGGTTATGCACCGAGGCTTGCCTTGGGTAGGCGCGGTGTCTGCTCAGTCAGTACGTGGTAGCTCTGAGACCTCCCCCTGCACAAGGATCTCCTCCTCGTACTCTTCAATCACCTCCTCATACTCCTGCTCACCCTCGGTCATGAACTCCACCAACTCATTTTCTACATGCATGCAATGACGATGCAACGCTCAATATTAAGGCAACAACGGTACTTAAAATAAGAATACATTTACTAAGCCACTAATCTAGCTCTAATGACTAAGATACCAAGCTAATCATTATTCCCATCAAACCAGCAAGGTTTCACCTACAAGGGCTACTTAGCAACTAAAATATATTCTTACTCTTATTAATGATTTTCTATATACTACAACAAGGAGTACTTAGCTACCATATTTCTCAACCCATTCTGAGGCTACAAAAATTATAGTGAGCACATAATAATACAATGAATCTACTATAAAAATTTCATGGTCAAAGCTAATACCAATTTTCCACAAAAATTCCTATAAATACTAATCTAAATAATGCTAAACACTCACAAATGATTTAATAGACGTTGGTATCAACAAATATATATATATATATATATATATATATATATATATATATATATATATATATATATATATATATATATACTAAATATACTAACTGATGGAGCACAATTTGAGGAACCTAACAAAATTGGTTTCACAATTTTTGGATATCTATATGATTTTATACGATTTACCAAAGTTCAGCTCAAAATTACAAATGAAAAGCTATTTCTATTTTCCACGAAAAATCTAAAAAGATTTCGACCCACGCGGCGCAACACGCGCGCGAGCGCGCAGTGACCCACTGGCGAGGCGAGGCCCACGTGCGGAGGTGGCCCATGGCGAGGAGGCCTGCGTGCGCTGGTACATATGCAAAAATGCCCCTAGACTATGAGTAAAACAACCCACAGTCTATGCTACTATTCCTAGTGACAGCACTTATGCAAAAGAACCCTCAGACCTTTCTCCTTTTTACAACAGTGAGTCCCTCAGCTATCCCAGCATGCTTCGGCGCGGCGAGCAGTGGCACAAGCGCCTACGTTGGCCACACAGGACCCCCGCTGACCTAACTATGAGGCCGCCGCTCACCTAGGATTCGATGCGAGACGATGGGTGGCGGTTGCATGATGCAACACGCGTACTGGAGCGACACGGTGGCAGCGGTAGCATTGCGATGTGAGGCAGCTGTGGCAGACACAATGACAGCACCGCGGGTGATGGGGCAGGGCAACGATGGCATGATGACGCATGGCTGGGAGCTAGCGGCGGGGTAGTACCGTGGCAATGAGGTGGGGCAGCCACGCGCCAGGGCTATCAGCCACAGCGGCTAGCCGAGCATGGCTAGGTGAGCGCGCGAGCAGCCAGCGCATTGACAACAAGGCTCAGGGGCACGATGACCGTGCCTACGCGAGGAATCCGACCGAGGACGTGACATGCACGCTTTTTAAAGCGTCCAAAACAACTAATCGGTTGGCCAAACACCCAAACCATCTTCACCATACTTTAGAGGGTACATTAGGCTACTTAAACAGGCCATGACACTACTCTACTTCTTAACTAAATTTTTCTATAAAAATTGAAGAACAAAGCAATGTCTACCCTTTCCAAAGTTCAAGAAAATTTCTAAGTTTTGAGTTGAACTCTATTTCAAATTGCATTTCTAAGCTATTAGAAACCTTAGCCAGTAATATCATTTTTTGACCGCAGGTATTTCATTGTCATCTACAAAGTTTGTACTTCAAACTTTATTCAAGTATCACATACATGTTCTATAGCATTTTTGTTCGATAAAAATTAGTTTTAAACCCTAAGTGATATAACATAACTAGCAAATCAACTTTCATTTCGCATTTTCATTGATCGGTTTGAGTTACGAAAATTGATCTACACTCTTTATTACATGCATTAACACATACACATGATGCTCATGACATGTTTTTGTAAATGATTTACAGTGTAACACCGAGGGTGTTACATTAAGCGCTGGCGCAGCTCGCTGGTAAGGCATTGTCATTACCGTATCTTCTTGTTTTGTGTGGCACTGCATCTTATTAATTGGTAGGGTTTTCTTTGTTCTTGCCCTTTCAGCCGTCATGGAGTAGTTGAATGCCACGTCTGTGCTGCCGACGGGGCTGAACTTCCTTGATCACGTCTGTGCTCTACCGACGTGGATCTAGGAGGTAGTGATGCATGGCATTTGCCATGGGGCTGCGTCAGCCCTGGCTACCACCCACCTCTAATCAGATGCAAACTTCTGTGTTGTGGAGCCTTGGTTCCCGCCGGAGCTGCCGGTCCAAAGGGCTTCATATGATTTTTTCCTATGGAATTTGGATCCTTCAAAATTCCTGTTTCTCCTCCATTCCAAAGTAGCCATAAGTTTTTGAGTTTCTTTTGTCCATTTCTCAGGATTCCATTTTGCAGTGTTGGTGGGCCCCGAACAGACAGGGAGATCTACCCGCGCGAAAATTTGATTTTTGGCAAAAATTTTGCACTGCACCAAGCAGTCCCACCAACACGCATCAAAAATTAGATGTCTCTCGTTTGCCCCTCGCTCGAAACTTAGGTTTACCATGCCATCGATTTTAGACAAGGGCATTTGTGGTACTGTGATGGCCAAATAAAAGCACAAGGAGTCGTTGTCTCCACCTCTATCTCCAATCTCTAGCCACCACCGTCTCTCCTCCTGCTTCAAATCCTAGCCCCATGACCTTCCTCTCCACTCACCAGCCGCCCCTCTGCCACCCCTCTCTGGACCCTAAGCGCCATCAGCACAGCAGCTCTACTCAACAATCTCCACTCTCCAGCCGCACCCTCTCTCATAGCTTTCTAAACCCTAGCCGGAGCTAGATCCCCTTTGATTCATCGATAGAAGGTCAGCTGACGGCGGAAGGACTGCCTCAACAATAGTATAGGCTAGATCCAGATCCCCTACTTCAGCACCAATCATGACTAGCTAGATTCGAACCCTAGCCAAAGTCGGATCTGGTACCCCTTCGTCAATGCCGACCGCACCAGTTCCATGACCATGATGACAAGATGATTGTGCCAACGACGAAGTATAGCCAGGGAATGCAGAGGAAGAGGTACCCAAATTCCTTTTATGATGTGTGTTGTATTGTAGTGGTTCAACTTGGGATATGTAGATAGCGATGGGGTTGCATATTTCCTATAGTTGAGTGTAGCTGACATGTGCTTTATTGGATTAATGACTTTCGTATAAGCTGGAGTTACTAGTTAGGCACTTATTTGCATACTCTTGCTCTCTATTATGTTGACATTCGCTAGAAGCTTTAGTTAATAAATACCTTTATAATCTAGATGAACAGCCACTAACTACTTTTGAACAAGAGCGGGAGGCACAAGTCACAAAGAATCATAGGAAGATGGAAGAACTAGGGGTGGTAGTTGAGGGATTTGGTGATACAAATGAAACATATTCAGATTTACAAGATGAGCCAGTGGCCCTTGTAGTTGAGGTGCTTGTTCTACCTTGTATTGAGTTCGAGCAGGAGGGGTGGGAGTGGGGTGCAGATATCAATGCAATGCTTTGTTGTTTGGATAGCAATGCAATTTGTGCATGCTTCCTGCTTAAATTTGTTTCTCTAATTTCAGTGTCTAGTTCGAAGAAGCCATAAAGAAGGCTTCGCCAGCAGGACAAAAGGCAGTGTTGATATCAGTCCTAGAGGAAGGCAATCCAAGAGAGTGAAGTCAACATGACTTGGAGAGTTGACTCATGTATCTGAGAAGGACAAGCAAAACCATGCAAAAGTAAAGTGCCACTAGGCTATAGGATCTCGCTCCTATGTTGTACAGCTACAATCATTTGTAAGTGATGGTTGTGTTTTATTATTACTCTTGCCTTTGTACAAATAGAAACTCATGTGCACTATTAATAGAAGCATTAATGGCAGGAACCTAAGGCCCCCTAAGGAACGCAGGATCGGAAAAATGTAGGAACAGGAAAAATGCAGGAATATGATTGGAATGCATGTGAAAAATAGAGGAATGAAAAACAGAAGAATTTTGTTAGAAGGGGTCTTTGGTTTTATACATGAATAACATAGGAAACCAAAACAATGAGGTTTCACTAGATGTTTTTTCCTTTGTTTTTCCTATGAAAGTTGAAGGATAGGAAACTTTCCTATGGTTTTCCTTCCCTTATTTCTTCCTATGAACCCAAGGCCTCTACAGTGCTGATTCCATAGGATTACTGATTCCTATATTTTTCTTTGGAAATCCTAGAACCAAAGGGGCCCTAAATTTGGAACTATCATATAATTTTGAAGTTGCAATACCTATGCATTGTGCTTATGTAATCCATATCTATAACCTATTGTTTACTACTTGAATTTCACATTATGTAATCCATATCAGTGCATGTGCTCTGTGCTTATGTAGAGGGTGTTTGGTTGAGGGCCACCGGCTACCACGCCATAAATTGTGGCTCGCCATGGGAACTAGAGCAGCTATTTGGTTGTTGACTTAAATGAGGTGGCCACAGCTTTACTCAATAGAGAATGAGTCACAAGAGTGGTGGATGAAAACCCCGCTACCCGCCACAACTCGCCACAGCGTGGCTATGTGTGGCCAAGATCCAAATAGTCCCATAATCCATATCAATATGAAACCTGCATTACTTGTTCTAAACTAATCTCTTGGGTTTTTAATTAAAGTCTTCTTCCACTATCTATAACCTAATGTTTACTGCTTAAATTTTAGAGGAAGCTATGGAAACTATGCGAGCAGAACCTATTGCTGGTGGGCATGAGCCAATGACAAGTGCTAATGTTGTTCCCATGGTCCTTTGCCTCTTCCATGGCCAGGTCCACTCCTAGGTCAGTGGCAACAAACTTTTTTTGAATAATGCTGGTATCCCGACAAGCTTGTTTGAAGAAACATCGGCGGAGAGAATGCTTTGAGGACAGCTTGTGCTAAACAGGAAAGTTCCGCTAACCTCGTCGAACAAGTGGATGAACTAAAGAGGAAGATAGAAAAGACTGAAAAGGAGTTTCAGGAGTTCAAGATACAGCAACAGGAGGAGTACAATAAGCTACGTGAGGATATCATGCGCTTCAGCTCTTCTTCTGGTAACTCTTAATCGTCAACTCTGTTGGCTTGATATAGTAAACATTTATGGTTTGATGTGTGTACTCATGTGCTGGTTTGATGTGGTAAAACTGTCAGCGGGCTGCTGCTGATGTGTAAACAGTAATATGTTGTATTTGATTATCATGCTGATTAATTATGTAGACATCATCAAATAATTATGTAGTCAATCTGTGCAGTAGTGACGATCTTGAATTACTTATATGATGACTTGATTGTTGGGCACGTGGTAGAACCTAGGTAGGCCACATGATCAAATAAAAATGCGACACGTGGACGAACCAGTGCATGACATGTGAAATAGCCATGACACGACACATGGGCTAATAAAAATCCAACATGTGGAAGGAAGCCATCAAGCCACATGGATGAATAAAAAAACATGGATGGACAGCACCGTGACATGTGGTCGAATACGAAACGGCCATGTGCACCAATAAAATATGACACATGGTCCAATGAAGAAATGACACGTGACCCAACCACAACACGACACATGTGCCAATAGAAAATAGACATGTAGAACAATAAGGGACCGACACGTGGTCCATTAAGAACCTAAAACGTGCAAGAACCAAATATGGCCATGTTGTCCAATAACAAGGTGACACATACCCGAACCATCTCCAATGCAACCGGCTATAGCAGGTACACATGGAAAGCATCTCCAACGGAAGAAACCGCCAGCATGGATGCCCCTGCCACGCATGCCAAAGCAGTTCTATGACGTTTAGTTTTCATCATAGATTTATCCACATCTATGATGAATTTCTAAAATCATCATAGAAGTTAAGGGATGACGTGACTTCTATGACGAACCATTTTTCATCATAAATTCATCATAAAACTGAAATTATGATGAATTTGGCTCCTTTAGTGACGAAATTTATTCGTCATAGAAGTGGATATTCTAGTAGTGTCCATTGGTGAGCGTCGACAAGAATGGTCTCCCATTAGGAATCTAGGATCTATCCATCTATTGCAGCAAAAGTACGCAAAGTTTGTTAGAGTTTAGACCATTGGGTGGACAATGGTAAAACTAGCATTAGAACAAAGCATACAGTGTTCGAGAGCACTAATATGTGCATTTATTCATATCATACTACGGGACAGTCTAGTTTTCTATTTTTGTGTGTGTCGACGAAATATGGTCGGCAGTCTACCTAGGGGTATGCCCAAGGTAGTAATTATCGGCAGATAGATGCGCAAGCTACAAACAAGATGGTGACGCAAGACAGACACGAGGTTTTATCCAGGTTCGGCCACCGTGAAGGCGTAATACCTACGTCCTGTGTCTGATTGTATTGTTGTATGTCAATCAGAGATGTTTTTGAGAGGGGTCCCATGTCCACCTTATAGAGTCTGGGGGCAGGGTTACAGATCTGGAAACTAATCCTAACCAGTTACAATTGCCATAAGTGGCCGAATAAGGATTCCTATTCTAACCAACCAGGATCTTGCTTGATCTCCAAGTCTGCCTTGATTCCTTGCGCGGGACTCCAAGCAAATTGGCTGGGCCGCACGTCATCTTCTAGTGGGCCAGACCCCTTGGTCTGGGCCGGCCCAAGCCTAGTCATAAGGGTATAGGGGTTAATACCCCCATGGCTAGTCCCCAAGCACCATGTATTATGTTGCGACACGCTGTTCGATCTTCTTCGACTAATGCGATCTGTCTTCATGTCATCTCCAACTGGTTGAAACATTGACCAAGCAAATGTGCCAGTATTCTGGTCAGCACAGAGAGCAGTAGACCACGATTATAGCCAAAGATTCCGGTTGTTCGAAGAATGCATGGTGCTCTAAAGAAAAAAGAAAAAGATTTCTTTCCTAATCAATGTGCCCACTTGTAATTCTGAAAAGAAATGTAAGTGATCCTTGTACAATAGTAGGTATGGCCAACAGTCATAGCGTAGGGGTCGATAAAATAAGCACATTCACCGCAAGGTGAAGTGTGCCCACTCAGTCCCCGAGCCTGGTAGTAGGTGACGTAGGCACGTGGTGCCAGGGTCTAAAAAGAATTCCCAATTAAGTTGAGAATCCAATCGTCGTACAAGCGATACGAGATGCACTGGTAGGTGCATCGTACCGATGTAGTCCCCAAGCTTGCTGGAAGGTGGGGTATCAGCCTTGTAGCAAGGTCTAAGTGAGAAAAAATAAATGCCTCTCAACTATATGTGAGTACAAATCACATGTAGCCGAGGAGAGCGGTCTCCGAGCAATGGTCGAAGAGTGGTCAGGGCAGTCCCCGAGCACGAGAGTGGTCGGAACAGTCCCCGAGCACGATGGTGGTCTGGACAGTTCCCGAGCACAATGGTGGTCTGGACAGTCCCTGAGCACAAAAAGTGCGGCAAAAAACCATATGCCACTTGTACTATTATTTTATGTATTTATTTATTTACTTGTTCTGTCAAGTCCAATCTGACATGTCTGGTCAAAAAAGTAGATGGGTATAGCACGTCATACTGCCTTTTTGTCTTGTCAAGCAAACAGTTGCATGGCACCTATCAGTAGGTGCGTCAGCGTGGGCCCTCCCACACTGGCAACGAAGAAGCGCATATACTGGCGTAGATCTTGAGGCTAAGTAATGCTGCAAACGTGAAAGCAACTGTCTGCGGTGCATGCGCACGTCCCCCAAGAATCCCTGGCAGACGAAATGGCATAACTCTTGGGTTAAATACAGTATATGATAGGTCAGTTACTATTTACTGAACCCCATTGCCATTCGCAACCATAGCTTTCTTCTTCCTCTCGCCAACCCTAATACATCTAAAATCGCCACCAATCAATTCGCCGCCATTTCCCCGTTCACTAGCAAGGCCAGAGTCATGGCAAAAAGTGATGCGTAGAAGAAAGCAGGGGTCATGGCGAAGGAATGGTGGAAATTGAAAAGCAATGAGCAGACCATTGAAGACCTCGTCACCATGGGGGTACTCCACAACAAGGAGCTCACAGGATGGCATGCGCCGGAGGGCGAGGGGTACCCTGATCCACAACCAGGTGAGATCGTGGTGTTCGAGGATTTCTTTAAACATGGATTTGGGGTTCCGGTACATCCATTTCTTCAGGGGCTCTGTCTTTACTACGAGATTGGGATTTGCAGTCTGCATCCCAACTCGATCCTCCTTATCGCCACTTTTATACATCTCTGCGAAGCATATGGTGGCTTCCAGCCCCATTTCAATTTTTTTGCCATCTTTTCTATCTACGGAAGAAAGGAAGCGGTGGTTCAAAGATAGCCGAGGGTGTGTACCTCAACCTCCATGATGGCATGAAAGCCTAGTACCTGCACTACCCACGGAACACGTCGCTCGATGACTGGTACAAGAAATGGTTCTACATCCATGAAGAGCCAAACATGATCACGCTATGCGACGTGGGCTACATTCCGGAGAAGAAGACAAGCTATTCGGAGAAACCCGAGCATCTGGAATAGATTCTAGAAATATTTGGAAAAGACTGGATGGTCCTAGCATGGTCGAGAGCTTCATCAGCCAAAGGATCTAGCCCTGCCAGAGGAGGGTACATCCTGGCTATGAGTATCAAGGGAGCGCGGACCCGACGAGGACGAGGTAGGGGGCGCTTGACAAAATCGAAGTCAAAGCCAGAATTGGCGAGCTATTTAACTTAGCCGACCCAAATTATGCCAGATTGAGTGACATCGAGCATGCTTTCAAGCTTGCCCGACCTCCCCCAAAGGTAACTCGTCTTGCCTTGTACCTGTAGTATTATATTGTGGTAGGATAAGTGGAAACTTACTATGTTCACTCCCTTTTGTTACCCTAGTTAATGGTCAGGATAGAGCGACAGTGTTTGTGTCACCACCCCCTAGAGTAGAGTGGCCACAAGGAGCTGATCCCACCACCCAGACCAGTGTCGAGATCGAGGACGAGGACGTCGACTAGGCGGTGTTTGGAGCTGGAGAGGAGGCAGTGGCCAAAGCTGCTGGTAAGCGGCCGGCTGCCCCCAAACAGTCAAAGAAGAGATCAGCAACCACCCTGCTCACTAGGAGGGCGCTAAATATCAATGAGCCTGAGGGGGACCCAGAGGAGAACCCGGCCGGCAAGCATCGGTAGGTGATTTTTGCCTGGCCGGACGATGGCACAGAGGAGGGAGAAGATGCAGACACCTTTCAACTTGTCCCTCAAAAAAGGAGGAAACAACTAGAGTCAATGGAGCAAGGTGGGTCCTTCGTGCCTGTGGGACCCACATTGCCGACGGCGGTGAAGGATGCAACCGGGTTGACCTCAGGAGTATCTGGGCAAGGAACGCGACCGACGATGGGAGCGACAACTCAACCGAGCACGCCACCGACCACTGCAGCATGAAGGACAAGCGGTGGAGGAGTTGAGCACCAAGGCCCAGCGACAGTGCTGGATGTAGAGGGAGACCAGGAGTCATCCGCACAGCACATGGAGCAAGTATGACCAAAGAGACACGCCTTCTCCACATCATTCCGCGCTTCCAACATGTAAGTATTTGTAATCTTGATATAAATTAGCAATTTGCATTTAATATGATTGCCTTCTGAACTTATATCAGATGTACTAGCTCGGTGTCCACCGAAAGTCCAGACTAGCTAGCCGGAAGTGGCATGGCGCTGCCAATAAGTGCAGAGCAGACTGCCCAGCAGCCGACCACCGAGGAACCCATAGTAGAAGATCTGTTAGGGCCTCAACAAGCAAGCAGTCAGACAATGGTCCCCGAGCAGGTGGTCGAGGGACCAGCCGAGCCGGGCACGAGTGCTTCGAGCACTGAACTTGCTGAGGGCAACACCTCAGCGTCGAGGGTAACAGAGCAGACCGAGGAGCAGCGACCGGAGGTGAGAGCACAGACCACATTTACTGATGCTGTAGCTCATGGGAAGGCTATGGTGATCATAGATGCTGCTGACACCGGGCCAGCACTAGGACCCAAAGAAGAACCCGAAGAGGACAAGGTGGAGGAGGTCCTAGGCCATCCGCAAGACAAGCGACAACATGTTTATGTGTCGTGTTGGTGGAACGACCAATGGGTTATCCATGAGGAAATCCTAGAGGTCGAAGAAACCAAGAAAGTTGAACGGGTGGTGAAGCGGCTTGTTACAGAAGTGCAGGTAAGCTTCGCTTCACCCGTTGGTCTTGCTGTCTAGTCATAGTTGTCTTACTTAGCTATCTGCACACAGGACTTAATGAAGACCGCAAGGTACCACAAGAAATGCTTCGACCAGATCGAGGGGATCGCTGTAAGCAACAAGGAGCTAATGGCGGAGGTGGACCGCTTGCGCCAGCGACTTGAAGCCACCAATCATGAAAAGATGGTGCAAGAGTCTCAGAACCAGAACCTGGTCATCTAGCTTAGTAATAAAGAGCGGGAAAGAACAAGTAAGTAGCCATTTTATCATACAGACTACTGACAAGTGCTGTTGCATTGTTGGTAGTAACAGCTGTAGTGCAGGCTTAGAAGCTAAAGTGATCCGTCTCCGAGAGGAGAACAGTCGTGCGGTCGTGGAGTGTGATCGCCTGAACGAGGACAACAGAAAACTAGCGCAAGACCAGTCGCAGCTCTGGGACCACATGACCAAGATGACAGAGGAGCTGAAAGGTAAGTTGTCCAACCGCCTTTGCTCATTTTTGTTGCCTACCGTAGTTTGGCGTGGTCTAACGTTTTAATAGCGTGTGTGGTTTGCAGTTATAAAAATCAATGCAAAGAAGCATCTAGAGGCCATGATGAAAGACCATGACGGCTAGAAAGCGCAATGCCAAGAGATCACCAAGGACCGTGACACATGGAAAAGCCGGTCCTAGGAGATGGCAAAGGGCATTCTGCCAGTCCTTAACCTCCTCGATCTGGCACTAGCAGAAGATGTGCCAAGGATGCTGCAGCTGGGGTTGATCGAGAGATGCCAAAAGGCATGGGGATGGTTCTAGGAGTTCGTGAAGGAGGCGGGAGAGTACACAGGTGCACATGTGCTAAGCATGGTACGTGCTCACTACCTCCTGATCGATCTCAAATGCCTGGAGGCTAGATACCCAAAGGAGGTAGATCCAGACAAGGCCGAGGAGCTATGGATGACCCAGCTGGACTTGTCGGCAAAAATAATTGGCGATATTAACCTATGTGGAGGTGTGACACCACCCGTACAAGCAACGCCATCAACAAGTCAGCTGGGAGCGCCATCATTTTCAAGCCAACCGGTGAAGCCTGCAGTCTTGACCAGCCAGGCATCGGCGGGGCCATCTTCTTCAGCTCGATCAATGCCAGAGTCCCTGAGACCCGAGCACGATGTTAGGCCCAGCGAGCAACAGGCGCCATGTGCCCCGACCAGCCAATAGTGTAGGCTATAGCTGTAGAAGAAGATGTAGTTGGGTTATTGTAAACTTGGACCTTTTTAGGCAAGCTTGTAATAACATAACTGTATTTCAACATAAGCTTGTTTGTTTTGTAGAAAACATGTTTAAGCTCGAATATCGTGTTGATGTAACTAAGTTAGAACGTGTTAGCGTTCTGTTTAGTTGTATTAGTTTAGTCAACACGTCATCCTGAAAGGTTTGTATGGCCCTGGTTTGCCTTGCGGTCGGAGTGTGAGGTGCGTAGCTTGTGCACATGTAGAAACACACAAGTCAAACCAGAGAGCACCTGTCGATCACCCGTAGCATAGAGAGCGGATCCCATACACGTGTTGGGAGGAACTAGAGATAGGGCCTGCTCTGAGAACCCGAGAAGGAATGGTGGTCGGTTTTAACTGGTAGAGTTAGAATAACAATATACTTTGAAGTGACACATTAGAGTGGTCGAAGAAATCATAATAGATTTATTTGAAATAAATCAAAAGTACAAAAGGGGTACATATCTTAGTAGCTAAGCATAGAAACACCTAAGCTTGTCGATGTGCCAGGAATTGGGTACGTCTGTTCCGTCTAGGCGAGCTAACCTGTAAGATGTAGGGCGTGTAACCTCCTTGATCATGAAGGGCCCTTCCCATGGGGTTGCGAGTTTGTGGACACCAGCCTGATTTGTCTTCCACTTCAGGACCAGGTCCCCAACCATGAAGAACCGCTCCTTGACGTTCTTGTTGTACTACCTGCGCAAAATAGTAAGGTATTTGGCTGTACGTACGCAAGAATCGAGCCACTTCTCTTCTACACTATTCACTTCTAGCTCCCGTGCTTCATTGGCCTTGTCTTCGTTGAAGTTCTCTACCCATGCTGATCTGAAGGCTATATCTGCTGGGAGCACTGCCTCAGCGCCATAAACCATAAAGTATGGTGATACACCGATATTGCGACTGGCTAGGTTCTGAGACCCCAGACCACGGCTGGTAACTCTTTGAGCCATCTTCCAGGAGCTTTGTCATTCTCTCTATACATCCTCTTCTTAAGTGCGTCCAAGATCATACCATTTGCCCGCTCGACCTATCCATTAGCTCTAGGGTGTGCCACCGAGATGTATTTTACTACTATGCTCCTTTCATCGCAGAAGTCCCAAAAAACGTTCCTGATGAACTGAGTACCCAGATCAGTGATGATGCTGTTGGGTATGCCAAAATGGTGGATGACCTAGTCGAGGAACGCAATAGCCTTTTCTGAAGATGCCTTGACCAGGGGCATGTACTCTATCCACTTGGAGAATTTGTCGATCAATACAAAGACGCATGTAAATTTCCCAGGGGTCGGTTTGAAAGGCCCGATCATATCCAGTCCCCAGCATGTGAAGGGCCCAAGAGGGTGGTATAGTCTGAATCTCGTGTGCTGGTATGTGGATTCTCTTGGCGAAGAACTAACAACCTTCACAATGGCGGACTAGCTTCTCTGCTTTGGCTACGGCTGACGCCCAATAGAACCCTGCTTGGAAAGCCTTGCCAACCAGCGTTCTTGAGGCCACGTGGTTGCCACAGGAGCCAGAGTGAATTTTGTCTAGGAGATGTTCACCATCCTCCTGGGTTATACACTTCATCAAGATTTCCTCCTTCGCGTTCTTGCACCACAATTTGCCATCGACGAGCAGATACTGCTTACTATGACGTATCAGGCGTTCGTTTTCTATCCGATCGGTGTAACCGCTACCATCTGTCAGGTACTTGATGAAAGGTACTCTCCAGTCAGGCTCCTTAGTGGTCGGAGGTGGTTTGGTGGTGTTTGACGCCGGAACCATAGCCACCAATAGCTGGTCTGGAGACTTGTCGATTGCGGGATCTTCTTCTTTGATGGAGGGCGTGAGTAGGTCTTGAACAAATATGCCATGTGGGACTTTGGCTCGGGATGATCCTAACTTTGACAGTGCATCTGCTGCTTGATTTTTATCCCGGACCACATGTGTGTACTCGATGCCATAGAACTTGCCTTCTAGCTTTCTGATCGCCTTGCAGTATGCATCCATCTTTTCGCTGGTCGTATCCCAGTCCTTGTTGAGTTGGTTGATGACCAGAGCCAAGTCTCCATAGACATAGAGACGCTTGACACCGAGTTTGACCATGATGCACAGATCGTGTAGGCATGCTTCGTACTCGGCGGCGTTATTAGACGCTGGGAAATGAATCCTGAGGACATATCGGAGCTGCTCCTTGGATGGTGATACGAAAAGGACTCCTGCTCCTGCGTCGTCGATGTTGAGAGAGCCATCGAAGTACATCTTCCAATACTCAGCGGGCCCCTGAGAGGCAGGTGTGCTTAAGTCTGTCCACTCAATGATGAAATCGACAAGTGCCTGAGACCTGATTGTAGTACGGCTTGCAAATTCCAAGGAGAAAGGGCATAGCTCCATTGCCCATTTGATGATGCGCCCGTTTGCATCCTTGTTGCGAATGATGTCTCCTAGAGGGTACTCAGTCATGACCACCACACGATATCCGTCGAAGTAGTGTTTCAACTTTCGGGATGTGATTAGTATGGCGTAGATCAATTTCTGAATCTATGGGTACCTGGTCTTGGATTCATTGAGCACCTCACTGATGAAATAAATTGGTCGCTATACCTTGTAGACATGGTTGGGCTCATCACGCTCGACCACTATGGCAGTGGACACCACTCGATTAGTCGCCGCGATGTAAAGCAGGAGGGTTTTGTCTTCTCTAGGAGCAGTGAGGATCGGAGGTGATGTAAGGAATTGTTTCAGCTATGTAAAGGCAGCGTCTGCTTCCTCCGACCACTCAAACTTCTCGGATGCTTTGAGCAGCTAGAAAAATGGTAGTCCTTTTTTGCCTAATCTTGATATGAAACAACTGAGGGCAGCCATGCATCCAGTAAGCTTCTAAACATCCTTCACCTTTTTGGGGCGGCTTCATGTCCAAGATAGCTTTTACTTTCTCTGGGTTAGGGCGTATGCCGTCGTGACTAACGATGTTGCCGAGCAGTATACTAGATGGAACACCAAAGATGCACTTCTTTGGGTTTAATTTCCATTGGAATGTGTTAAGGGCTGCAAAGGTACGCTTTAGGTTGTCAACAAGGGTGTATGCTTCCTTGGTTTTAACAACTACATCGTCAACATAAGCCTCAATGAGGTCGTCCTTTATCTCATCTTTGAGGCAGGCCTGTATGGCGCGTTGGTAGGTAGCCCCAGCGTTCTTGAGCCCAAACAACATGGTCGTGTAGCAGTAGGCGCCGAAAGGCGTGATGAAGGATGTCTTGATCTAGTCATCCTTTTTGAGAGCGATCTAGTGATGACCAGAGTAGCAATCGAGAAAGGAAAGCAGCTCGCAACTGGCAGTTGAATCTATGACCTTGTCTATGCGAGGTAAGCCAAAGGGGTCTTTAGGGCAGTGTTTGTTGAGATCAGTGTAATCAATGCACATTCTCCATTCCTTATTCTTTTTGCATACAAGAACCCGGTTGGCTAACCACTCCGGATGATACACTTCTTTGATAAATCCGGCTACTAAAAGCCATGTAACTTCTACCCTAATAGCCTCCTTTTTGTCGCGAGCGAACCGTCGTAGCTTCTGCTTGATGGGTTTGGCCTTGCCATTGACATTTAAGGAGTGCTCGATCAAGTTCCGAGGTACACCAGGCATGTCAGCGGGTTTCCATGCGAACACACTCACATTGCTTCTCAAGAACCTGATGAGCGCGTCTTCCAATTTAGGATCCAGGTTGGCCCTGATAAGGGCTGTTTTGCTGGGATCACCGTCGACCAGCTGGATCTCTTTGTGCTCTTCGAACTTGATGTTCTTACAAGGAGCCTCGAGCTCTGGGATCTCCAGGTGACCGGTTGGGGTCTTATTGGCATCGAGTGTGGTCTCAGCCATGCGAATAGAGAGGTCATGAGCCTCTGCTATTTTGAAGCTGTCATCCTCGCAGGTGTAAGCTACGTATACGTTGCCCCTGAGAGTTAGAACCCCCTTCTCAGTAGGCATCTTGAGCACCAAATACCTATAGTGAGGTATGGCCATGAACTTGGTGAGCGCTGGTCGGCCAAGGATAGCATGGTAGGTGCCTTCGAAGTTGGGGACCACGAAGTTGATGTAGTTGGTGCGGAAGTGGTCTGGGGTACCAAATTGCATAGGTAGCATGATCTGCCTAAGAGGTGTGGAGCTCTGTCTGGGGAGAACGCCCCAGAACTGTGCCTCATATGGCTTGAGATTAGCCTAGGTTATCTTCAGGGCTGGCAAATTGTTCTTGAACAGTATATCAATGGAACTGCCGCCGTCAATTAGCACTCTATCGAACTGAACCTTGTTGATACAGGGATCGAGAACCAGAGGAAAACGCCCTAGCTCAGGTATTGCAGCCCATTGGTCCTTTCTGCTGAAGGAGATCTCGCGGTGAGACCAAGGAGGGAGCCACGGGTCGGCGATGAGGTTGTTGGCATTGGCCACGTTCAAGCAAGCGCGGGCGAGCAGCTTGCATTCTCGTTTGGTTTCGATGGACACTCTGCCCCCAATGATGGTGTGGATGCGGTCGGTTGGCTTGACGTACTTGTGATGGGGATCTATGTCTTCATCATCGTTGTCCTTGTTACGCTGCTCCCCTACATCGTTAGGCTTGTCAGATGTATCCGGAGCCTGTTGGCGCGTGTAGATATATTTGAGAACACAACAATTCTCCATGGTATGGTTTGACTTGGGATGGAGCTGGCAGGGTCCTTTCAATGCTTTGGCATAGTCTTCTTCATAGTTGCGACGTCCGCCACCTTTTTTAACGGTGTTGACTTCGCCGTCATCTTCCCGAGCACGCTTGCCCCTGTAATCGTCACGGCGATTACGCCACTGATTACGCTGGTCACGGTGGTCACGGGAATCGTTGCGTTGGTTGCAGCGATCAAAATTGTCGTTCTGACCATGGTTGTCATGGTAGTCGTCGCGGTGTGGGGGTGGTCGGAGCGTGGAACCCTTGCTGCTTCTTTGATGATTATCTTTTTAGCATCATCGGCATCCACATATTTTTTTAGCAGTGGCTAGGAGCGCTGTGACTGATTCAGGTCTTTTGTGGAGGAGCTTGTCCCTTAGGGCATCGTGGAAGCGGAGACCAGTGATGAAAGCTTTGATTGCCTCATTGTCGGAGATTGACGAAACCTTGATGCGCATCTCCGAGAAGCGTCGGACATACTCACGCAGTGGCTCATCTTTGCGATCTTGAATCCGCTGCAGATCATATTTGTTGTTGGGTTGTTCACAAGTAGCAATGAAGTTGTTGATGAATGCCTGCTTGAGCTCTTACCAAGAATCAAAGTAGTTCGCCGGCAAGCTGACCAGCCATTGGTGGCCTGCATGGCCGACGACGACTGGGAAGTAATTAGACATGACATGCTCGTCAGCCATGGCTGATCTGCACGTAGTTTCGTAGAGCATGACCCATAACTCGGGGTTCTCCTTGCCGTCGTACTTCTGGAGTTTTTCAAGCTTGAAGTTTTTGGGCCATATGACTTGGCGAAGGTGAGGAGTAAACTGCTTCAAACCTGGAGGGCCATGGGTACTATCATATTCCATATGGCGATAGCTTTTGTGGGATGCACGATCGTTGGCTCCTTGGTTAATGCGATCACGCAGATCGTGTTCTCCAAGGGAATGGCGGAGATTCTTATTGCCATCACGGTGATCCCGATTGCCATCCTGGTTGACCCTACGACCGTGGTTACCATGGCAATTATCGCGGTTGTCTCATCGATTATCGTCCCGGTTGTTACGGCGATTGTCATCCCGACCACCATCATAACCACCGTTTCTGCCTTGACGGTTGTCTGATGGGTCATTGTTGCGTGAGCCATGTTGGTTGGGTGACTGTGGGTGACTTGAGTACTAGCGACTACGGCTTGATTCGACTAAGATGGACGGAGCCCGGGCTTGGTTTGCAATCTCTGTGGTCTAGGCTATAGCAGCCGTCAGGTAGGCTTGTACACCATCACGAATTGCCTGGATTTCTGGGGTATTGGGTAGTCATTGCATTGTTGCCATAGCAACAGCTACGTTGGCGCTTGGAGTCCTAAAGACATGCTTTTCCCCTACCCTATCAAAGGCATTGTTGAGATTGCGTGGCTAGAACCTTATGCATCGTGCCTCCTCTTCAGCCTCGGCTTCGGCTTGTCTACGATTAAACCGGTCAATATTGCATGCTTCGCGTGCTAGCCTTTCTTGTTCTGTTTTGCCAACTGTCGGTGGTTCGTCATTACTGATGACATTGATCAAGTCTCCTCGCCTTGGTGGGAAAGATGGGAATCATGGGAAACCCAGGGACTGGTCTGGGATATCCAGATCGTATTCAACTTCTTCATTGTCACGACGCTGGAGCTCAGTGTGGACGGAGCCAATAGATGTGATGCTAGACGGGGAGCTTGAACCGCCCTCTTGAACTATGTGGACCGACCCTTCTTAATACTCCTCGATCCGAACCATGTTGACGAAGTTGTGTGGCTTTGGCCAAGGTCGATGTATAGAACACAGATTCGAGCAGTGTTGTATATTGTGCACGTAGTTGGAAGCAGCATCTCGCAGGCCATAGGGTTGAGCCTGGTAGTTCTCCATCAAGGCTTCGCACTCGAAGAGCTAGAGACCCGTCGCAGGTGCTGGTCGGCGATGAATAGAGCGCCCTTCAGGAGTAGACATGACCACGAATCCGTACCGAGTCATGCAAGATGACTGGCCTGAGCTGGTCGGGTAGATCTGTTGTGGGTAGTGGTTACCTGCTCGGTTGGTTGATTTTGAATCGAACCTACTAGAGCTAGGGTTTCAGCAAGCTTGGTGCCGACCCGATCAATGGAGTCGAGAAGGTCAGTGTTGTTGATCCGCCTCCCTTTGTAGCGAGGAAGCGGACGATGGGTTGTCGGCATGGCTGAAGACGATGCTGGTGTGGCCGAAGCTAGATCCAACATGGTCGGAGCCATAGCTGATGCTGGTGAAGGAGTGGTCGACGTAGATTGGATCCGCGCCTCCTCCGTGGTCATGGCGATGAAGTTGTCGGAGCCAGTGGTCCAGGTGATCTGGCCGATGGTGAACGTGAGGCCGTTTGGCGTAGCCATGGAACCAGGGATGATGACCATCTTGTTCGTCTAGAGAGCAGTATGCATACCCCCCTACCTAGCGCGCCACTATCGACGAAATATGGTCGGCAGTCTACCTAGGGGTATGCCCAAGGTAGTAGATTATTGGCAGACAGATGCGCAAGCTACAAACAAGATGGTGATACAAGACAGACATGAGGTTTTATCCAGGTTCGGCCGTCGTGAAGGCGTAATACCTACGTCCTACGTCTGATTGTATTGCTGTATGTCAATGAGAGATGTTTTTGAGAGCAGTCCCCTACCCGCCTTATATAGTCTGGGGGCAGGGTTACAGATCTGAAAACTAATCCTAACCAGTTACAATTGCCATAAGTGGCCAAATAAGGATTCCTATTCTAACCGACCAAGATCTTGCTTGATCTCCAAGTCTGCCTTGATTCCTTACGCGGGACTCCAAGCAAATTGGCCAGGCCGCGTGTCGTCTTCTAGTGGGCCAGACCCCTTGGTCCGGGCCGGCCCAAGCCTAGCCGTAAGGGTATAGGGGTTAATACCCCCACAGTGTGATAAAAGCATTGATTTCAATTGAAATTCATACAGAATAGCCTTTCTTTATGTGTACTCAGTCCTATAATCACATAAGAAGGTACTCATACATTTGTTCTATGAACTAGCACGGCTCGACTGCAAGGCGCCTCTACCGTGGCACACACCTGATCACATGGATGCCAATGCCACCGCGCTCCACCGAGAGAGCACCGCCACACCACCAAAAGGACACCTGAGCCACCACAGCAGACCAGGGATCCTCCTCCTCCGTCGTCGCCGCAAGTCTAGCGGGCACAGATTTGTTTCCACATGCATGGGATATCCAATTTAGGTCAAACTTGTAGGGCATCCACATAGCCAATAGGATACTATAACGTCTCCAAAGAGATATCAGCATAGCTAGGCATCTAGCACAATGGTAAAGATGTTCCATTCCTGGATCCAGATCCCGCATTCGACTCCCAGCTATGAGACCTTTTTTCAGAAATTAAACCCCGATGGTACACATGGTACAAGTGACACGCAAGCCATCGGGTCCCACAGGTCAGATGGAGATGGAGAAAGGTCCCACAAGTAGACGTGACACGTAAGCCATCAAGTCACACAGGTCGGATGTAGAAGTGTCTCATAGGTACACATTGGATGGAGAAAGGATCGAGCGAAGACTTTTATGACGAATTGCAAGCGTCATAGATGAGTAACTATAGGTCCCACAGGTACACATCGGACGTCTGGTCCCACAGGTCAGATGTAGAAGGGTCCTACAGGTATGTTGGCGGTCCTTAACAACCATATTCAACCACCAATTAACATCCAAAATGGAAAAATAAACAAACTTTTGACACATATGCTTTTACTATTGACATATCTCCACATGTATTGGATACTTAGTGTTTTGCAGGACATATACAAGAAATACATGGGAATATGATCAAAAGGCGCAAACTCTAGGAAAGCGTAAAGCAGATTTTACAAAAGAACCAAGCAAAGGCCCAAGCAACTAACGAATCTGGGTCGAGCACCACAGTAGACAAGGCCCAGCCCCACCTAGGAACCGGCCATGCAAAGGCTGGTCGCGAGGTGGCCCCACTAGGGTGCGGTCGCACCCCAGTAGCTGGCTCCTAGGCCCTGGCTTCCTCTAGTGGTTGCATGGCGGCATTCTTGGTTGGTTTCTGGTGGTTTCCTAATTTATCTACTGCTAAACTGACCATCAGCCACTATAAGAAGATGGGTGGAGCTATCCTTCAACACACACTTCATTTGGGCTCTACACCTCCACCTCCACTTGTACTCTTTTTACTTTTAATAGTATTTTGTGAGCTAGGGCAAGAGCTACCTTGGATAGCTTGGCTCCTTGGAAGAAAGGATCTTTGGTATGAATACTATAAAGAGTTCTTCCAAAAATCTTGCTCTTATTTTATCATAGTAGTGCATATGAACTAGACTATAGTTTTCATGTTATATTCTTGACATATGAACTAGTATATAGTTTGTATGTTATGATCTTAACATGTAGGACTTTATGCTTAACCACTCATATGACTTATATGAGTAGAAGTAGAGCTAGTTTGAGGTGGAGGTTCGTCGTTCCTTCGGGTTTGCCCATGTCCTATGCTTGTCGATCCGTAGGGTCGGAGTCCTAGGGGATATGGGTAGTTTCTTTGTACACGGACAGTTGTGCCTGGGTGCACAGGAACCTTCGGATATGATGGTACCTCCCCAGTTGAGGGGTAGGTGGCAGGTGGTGATAGTCATATCCTGTCCCTTGTAATCCCCCACGTTTGGGTATCAGTGTAGGAGTCTTAAAGTCTCCCTGGCTTGCTAGCAGACCAATGCCCTAGAGATCTTCACATCCATCTTAATCTTAGTTCCAACTCTAATCATGTAATTTGTATGATCATTAACTGTACTTTCCACAACTATATTAGAACATGCTTGCTCTACTTAGGACATTCTTTTATTCTTTGTTTTCCTTTTATCCTTGAGGTTGGCCCAAGTGTGTGTCCACTATCCTTCAAATACCATTTTACCCCTATCATGAATTGTTGGTTCACTATGCAAGTATGTAATCTTATTCATATCCATGCTAGACTCTTTATACCTTGCCCTCCTTTGGGAAAGTATAAATAACGATACCCTGAATACTTCCGGGTGAAATGCTACTAATGATAGATCTGTGCTCTTACGGATATTAATTTTGTAATCGTTAAGAACTATCGTGGTTGGTGTTTCTTGGTGGCGTCGCTAAGATTTACCAAATCTTAGTGATGGTGCTAAGAAATGCCAACTAGCATTTCTGGTGCCACTGCTAGGGATGGATTTTATCTCCAACCTTGGTAGTGATGCTAAGAAATGCCAACAAGCATTTCTGGCGCTGTTGCCAGGGATGGACTTAAAACTCCTTTTTCGGTGATATCGTTTAGAAATGACAACAAGGTACATGTTGGATGGAGGACCAAGCGAAGACTTTTATGATGAAATGCAAGCGTCACGGATGAGTAACTACAGGTCCCACAGGTACACATCGGATGGAGAAAGGATCGTGTGGAGATTTATGATGAGGTGTCGTTTGTTATAGATCAAAAACTTGGTCATAGATGTGTAATTAGTTCAATGACGAAGCCCTGGTCATCACAGTTTTAAAGAGGATCGTCATAGATGAGCAGAAACAGGCACACAAGGCTTCTTTGTGACGAAACCTATGATGTTCTATGACGCTTTTGTGTGACCATGCCTGATTTCATCATAGATAGGGAGGGTTGGAGGATCGTCACCACTGATCTATGATGAAACCGAAATATTCGTCATAAAAAGCGATTTTTATGACAATTTCAGATTTGTCATTAAGATTTTTGTCATAGAAGTGGATATTTCTAGTAGTGAGCCATTTACGAATGTTTCACACATTCTTCAGCTGTGTTGCTTTGGTGATGCATGGTATTACACATATCCTGCTCCCCTCTTGGGGCAGGGAAAGCCCTAGGGGGATAGGGGCAGCCGTCCCAGGCCTAAGGAGCCGATGGGCCCTTCCCTAAGTATTCATACATTAGTACTATTAGTACTATTCAGGCCTAGTAACATATGCTATGCGCGCGATGACGCGAGAGTGCAAGGCACTGACTCAGTCTCTGACTTCACGCCTTCTCGGCTTCGACTCATCAACTGTTGGACTTCCTCTCAAGTCTCATCGAGTCATCCTCTGCATCCAGTTGATCTGCATAGACTATGAGTCGCCAGCGGCCGGCCGGGCACATCCTCATGTGATTGGTGATCCTGATCCGCATAGGGCAGCGGCAAGTCAGTGACGACGTATTCATCTAGGTATGAAATTACAAATCTCTATCATATGACTATGATCCCTAATTATGTTGAATCTGATAGGTATTTTGTGATTGATTAATCAGTGATTCAGAGACCTAGATGGACCGACATCATTTGGAATTTGCAAATTGTGATTTAATTGAGTATTCGAATATTCAATCTGCTAGGCACTTACTCCCTAAGAGCATCTCCAAGAGTTCTTTAAATCCCTTTCTAACCCTTAGTTTTTAGCAAGACGAGAAAAAACTCCCTCTCCAACAACTCCTAATCCATCCTCCTAATCTTTTAGAACTTAGAAAAAGTCATCATGTTTCACGTAAAGTTACGAGCTTCCGAGTTGCGCGTATCTTCTCTCCCCGCATGTATTTGTCGGCCAATCTAAAGCTAGAAGGACGTGGAAAGAATAAAGAGTAGAAAATAATTCCTGATGCAAATGTACAAGAGAGAAAGAATATATAAAAGTGGTTAGGATAATTTAGAAATAGTATAGGATTCCTGATGTAAAATTGTCTTCTATATTTTAGGAGTGGATTATTAAATACTTCTTGGAGATGGTCTTCTTTATTCCTTCCAATACTTTCTTAGGAGTTGTGAAACTCTATGTTTTGGGAAGAAAATATTAGGTAATCCTGGAGATGCTCTAAGTTAGTGTATAATTGTTTAATCTTTGTGAACTTTTTCTTTGTATAACTATTTAATCATTCACTAATTGTTTCTCTAAAATTTAATGGTGCCATGTCATCAAGAAAGTATGCTTCTGGCAATGGTAAAAGAAAGAAGAAAGAGCGATATTGACACCATCATCAGTGGACTTTGCATCAAGGAGTGTTAGAAATTTTTTGAGGTAATTTAATATGTATACAAATTATTTTAAATGAATATTGCTTTTGCATTCAGTTAACTACTTATTAGTGATATTCCGTATATGTGTATATATACTACAATGAATAGTACTAATAGGTATTATCATATTTATATAGAAAGGCCTAAAATTTTAGTTTCGTTCTAGATAAAAAAAACCCTAGACCCGCCAGTGATGGCTTTGGTTAACTTTGGAGTGCCTTTATGTAATATGGCTGCTTTCTTAATGTAAATATATTGGTCCGCTATAAAAAATTAGAGTAAAATGCACCGAAGGTCCATTAACTTTCGTGGGAGTGTCATTTAGGTCCATCAGCTTTGAAACTGTATTTTTTGGTCCACGGACTTTTAAAATAGTTCACTGTAGATCCATACACATTTATTTAACCTTAAATACAAAGTATATTTGTAGAAAACCCCCTACCACACGCCTCACAACTAGCCAGCCAGCCTCCTCAGTCCTCACGCTCTGAGAGAGGGAGCTCGACCGGTTGGGCTGATCCATGGCGGCACACGAAGGCACCAACCGCGTGGCGCCGATGGAGGTCACCGTGGAGGCTAGGAACGCTAGGGAGGCCGCGTGGCTGGATGACGATGGCCAGCCCCAGCGCGTCGGCACGTTCTGGATGGCCAGCGCGCACATCATCACCGCCATCATCGGCTCCGGGGTGCTCTCCCTGGCCTGGGCCATCGCGCAGCTCGGCTAGGTGGGCGGCCCCGGCCACCATGCTGCTCTTCACCTTCGTCACCTACTACACGACCACGCTGCTCGCCGAGTGCTACCGCATGGGCGACCTAGAGACGGGGAAGCGCAACTACACCTACATGGACGTCGTGCGCTCCAACCTCGGCGGCGCGAAAGTCGCGTTCTGTGGTGTGATCCAGTACGCCAACCTCGTCGGCGTTGCCATCGGGTACACCATCGCGTCGTCCATCAGCATGAAGGCCATCAGGAGGGCTGGATGCTTCCACACCCATGGCATGCTGAACCGTGTACCAGCTCTAGCATCCCATACATGATCGTCTTTGGCGCCGTGCAGATCGTCTTCTCGCAGATACCGGACTTCGATCAGATTTCAGTGGCTCTCCATCGTCGCTGCCGTCATGTCCTTCACCTATTCTTCCATCGGACTCTCCCTCGGCATCGCACAGACCATCTGTAAGTCCTTCATTTCTTCAATCTGGCTTGTCGAGAAATATTAATTCATGGTGCCATTTCGTTGCTCAAGTTCAGTTACTAAACGGTTGTTTCAACTGTTGCAGCTAATGGTGGGTTCAAGGGAAGCCTGACCAGCATCAGCATCGGTGCCGGCGTCACCTCCACACAGAAGGTCTGGCACAGCCTGCAGGCCTTCGGCGATATCACCTTCGCCTACTCCTTCTCCAACAGTCCTCATCGAAATCCAAGTAAGTATCAAGACCTCTATAGAGCTCTCCTCTGTTTCCATCACCCTGAGATTGCTCTGTTCCTAATCAACATTGCTCTTGTTTCTCCAGGACACGATCAAGGCCCCACCACCGTTGGAGTCGAAGGTGATGCAGAAGGCGACGTGTCTCAGCAGTGGCGACCACTGACCATCTTCTACATGCTGTGCGGGTGCATGGGGTACGTAGCTGTTCGGCGACGCCGTGCCGGACAAGCTCCTCACGGGATTCGGCTTCTACGAGCCCTTCTGGCTACTCGACGTCACCAACGTCGCCATCTTCGTGCACCTCATCGGAGCGTACCAGGTGTTCTGCCAGCCCATCTTCGCCTTCGTCGAGCGCCGCGCTGCTAGCGGCCTGACTGCACAGCTGCCTTCATCTCACCGTAGTTCACCCACACTGGGCCACCGTATCTTTGGAGGGGATAACGGTATGCGCAGGTAGCAAGAGTAGCCGACGACCACCACCACGTCGTCGTGGACCAACGACAGCTGCCTCCCTTCCTTCAGCGCTGGAACCACTTGCGTCGACTCGTTCAGGCACAGGAGCACTCCGCCGTGGTGCGGCTTGCCACGCACGTCCCCAGCGCCGCGGTCAGATGTGTCGTCATTGTCGTCAGTCGTAGAACCTAGCCGCGCCACGCATCCTCGCTGGTCCGTGAACATGTTGGTGTCCACGTACCACAGGAAGCAGCTAGCGCGCTAGACCGCCCCGCGGCGTCCGTGGTATCCGTCGACGACGTCCTGGGCAGGCAGCGGCAAGGCATTTCAAGCAGTCGCTGGGGAGGACCCGCGACGCTCGCCGAAGCAGAACGCGCGTGCGAAGGCGCAGTCGTCGCCGACGGCTCGGCCGGACTGAGCGGCGTTGACCGTTGAGCATGAAGGGTGAGTGCGTAGAAGATAAAGAAAGGGTGGGGGTTTTCTGCAAATGTACGTTGGATTTAAGATTAAATAAATGGGTATGGACCTGCAATGAATCATTTTAAAAGTTCATGATCCAAAAATATAGTTTCAAAGTTGATAGGACCTATAGACACCTCAACGAAAGTTAATAGGACCTCCGGTGCATTTTACTCAAAAAATTATATTGATCTTCACTTCAACTCTTCAATAGTTGAGCTATTTCCAAACATGCACGTGCCATCTCTCCTCTATGGTCATTATGTTTTGCTCAGCCTAACTTGTGGACTAATCACCTCTTCATTTCACATGAAACCTTATTAGCAAACTTAAAATTCGCACTAAAAGGCTTGTTTGACAGGGTTCCGGTTCTGAAAACATAGCTCCAGAGCATGTGCTCCACCATGGAGCAGCTATATGATGGAGCTGACCTCCCACAAAACTGTTTGGTAGAGCTCCAACGGCGTAGGGATATTGGCCTGACTCGCGGAGACGGGAGGAAAACGAACACGCGAAACAGAAAGAAAAAAATCAAACCCGTATGTGTGTAATGGATGGCATTGATGGGTAGTTTTCACCAAGTCCATTAAATTAGAGTTTTCATAGCACCCCTTAGGGTGCTCCATGGATTTGGAGGATCTAAGAGCTAGATCCACGTTTTTGACAGATATGGAGTTCGCGGAGCTGGATCGTTTGGCTAGAAAAATTAGAAGCAGAGCTGTTTTTTTTATCTAGCCCTAAATTAATAAAACGAAGCCGTGATTTTCAGTCATCTCCATACCTGGGTTCTATACCGCGCTCCGTTTTGCATAGGAATCTAGACTCAGAGTTCTAGCAAGACTTTATTTGGTGGTACTACATGCCGCAACTTTATCGAGCCAATGGAGTAACTTAAGTTTGCAAAAGAGTCCATCCGTGACCAGTCTCAAATATATTGAATGTGCATGAACAGCCCTAGAGGCACAAAAGTATTTTTATATTAAATTATATCTAACTTTTTAGCCTATAATCTATTACCTCCGTCTAAATAAGTATAAATCTTGCTTTACATGTAGTCAAAGAATCTTTAGTTATCTCTAGTTAAATTTATTATGAAATATTTCACATGATTAATCTAATGATACTTATTACGTATCATAAATATAAATATTTTTTATATGTATTTAGTCAAAATTAAGAATGACTCACCGGAAAGCGAGATTTACTTTCTTTGTTAGACAAAGATAGTAAGGACCTGTTTGTTTCTATGGAAATAGGGACTAGACTCTAAAATTTAGTTTCTTTTAGTCCCTTTTAACCAAATAGGAGTGACTAAAACAGGGACTAGAGACTAAAATGCAGAAGTTCCTTGAGTGAGGTTTATTGAGACTTATGGGGCCAAATTGACACCATATGTCCCTCTTCCGTCCCCACCCCTTCTGGTCCCCACCCCTTGAGGTGAGGGTATTTTAGTTTTTGTTGAGTAGCTTTAATACCCTTTAGTCCTCTCTATTTTGTTTAAACAAACACCATTAAAGACTTACTATTTAGTTTTTATTTTAGTCTTTAGTCCTAGAACTAGAGAAACATACAGGCCCTAAACAGTTTCATGCTCTAAAGTTTATAGTGGCTAAAATTTAGTGTTTACTTAACGACAATCGATTTTAACCCACGGAAGCCCTCCCTCTTGATTTCGCATTTGGTGCTCCCTGGCAGCGCCTGCCGCCATTTACTCACCAGTTATCAGACTTACGAGGTGATTGGTATATAAAATACTATGTCAGTGACATTGTAATAATGGTAAAAAATTAAATGTCCCCTTTGACTCCCTTCCTCCGGGCGGACTGATTTCTCTGAGGACTCTTCCTTCCTTGCTGGCGATGAGGAGGCACGGGTGGCAGCTACCCTACCTACCATCCTCGTCTTCTTCGTTCCCTTCCGTTGGGGGAGATAGGATGCAGTATTTGCTCATGGGCCTCTACACCCCACTGGTGAACAGCTGCCATCATTGTGTTGTCCCCCTTCTGTTTCAAACAGCCTTCTTGTGTGTGTGACCCTTCTTTAGAGTGGTTACTTAGATCTACATTTCCCTTTTGTGCTCTTCACCTCTGTGTCTTTCTTTACCTCTTTAGTATGTGCAGTGAGGAGTATGCTATGCTTTGGTAGTTGATACAAATATTAATGTGTCATATGAACAAACATAGAAAACACAAGCACTGACTAACAGTAACAGAGTCCTTTCAGCCTACAGTGTATGTTGAGTAATGAAGCCAAATTTATCATTTCAGGTTAGTGTAGGTCACTATAATATGTGTGTGTATGTGCTGATTGTAACATTGTGCAGGTCAGTGGCAAAACTTGCTCACATTGGAATTGGGCCTCTAAGCTTCTTATAACAATCCAAGAGAAAGCAAATAGAGGTTCTTCCCATCATTATTTCCACCAGAGCTTTCTTTCTTTTGCAAAGGATTATTCCAGTCCATGAAAAGGGAAACGATCCAGTTATCACACTAAGCAATGTGAACTTCATGTCAAGGTTGACTACTTGTCATGGTTAAAGTTGAACATTTTTTACTTGACAGAACAGTGGTATTGATGTTTCCTGTTAGTATGGAGCAATCTGTGCTTATAATTTAATGCCTCTATCATTAACTTATTGTGGCTGGAAGTGTCATTAATCAAACATCTGAGCAATGAATCAGATGAAAGCTTTCTATCTTTGCTTCTGCATTGCAATTTGATTAGTAACCGTTGCAAGACATTTTGCAGATCACCTGTGTTGTCTTGTTATATATATGGTGCGCTGCTACAGATCCTGGTGATCCAGGCATTTTCTTAAAATCGAAAAGACCATATGAAAGAGAGTCATTCAGCAATGGTTGCAGTGCTGTTAATAACAGTGAGAAGTTAAGCAATATTTTTGAAGGAAAGGATTCATCTTCATACCTGACATTTACCAGGCTTCTTTGCTTGATGTGCTTCCCATTTTCTTGCTTATGCAAAAGATGGTTCCACTCGGATGATCAATCTTCAGAACAGAACGCAAGTGAAGGCATGTTTTTCTGCAGCTTGTGTGAAGCAGAGGTATGTCACCAGATTTATCTCTCTTTCAAAATTAATGTTGCAACTTGATCATTGAAATATTCCTCTTCAGCTCCTCATCTGTACAGTTTCTCTTAAGTCCATTGTTAAATGAATTTTCTCAACAAACAGATGATATACCTTTCCAAAGCCACAAAATAGTCACAGCTCCACAGCATTTTGAGTTGTGATTTTCTAGGACTAGGACTCCCTGCAGTTACAAATAAGTGATGTTTTGAGGTTATCGAAGTCAACTACTCCCTCCTTTTAAAATTGTAAGATGTTTGAGTCAAATTTCTCTAGCTTTGACTAAGTTAAGAAAAATGCACCAATATCTATAACATCAATTAGTTTCATATCCACCATAAAATTGAAAATGCATTTATTTGTACTGTAAATGTTAATATGTATTTTGTATAACCTCAGCCAAAGTCAGAGAAGTTTGACTAAGGACAAAACTGAAACATCTTACATTTTGGAGCTGGGGGAATGTTCCAAACTTTGAATTTTTATCATAACATATGTATAAAATATAGAAAAGTCTACATTATGAAACTGCCTTTCAAGACAAATCTACTTGTGTCACTTCCAAAGACTCAAACTCAATGTGTTTTGTAATCAAAGTTTGGAACGATTGTCACTTATTTGCAACTGGAGTTACTATGGCTATTTTACGCAGGTGTTGCAGCACAGTAAGCATTTTAGGGTTTGTAACAAGTGTGTTGATGGCTTTGACCACCACTGTAGGGTAAGATTTCTTCGATAATTTTGTTTTTAAACATTGTCTTTCCTTTAAAGAAATGCTATTTTAACTAATATTCTGTAGTTGTGTCATGTAGTGGCTCAACAATTGCATAGGGAAAAGAAACTACAAAAGATTCTTCATCCTAATGGCTTCAGCAGTTCTCTTGGTAAGTACAAACAATCATCAAAAGCTTTGACAAGCATTAGGATGTAAACAGTTACTCCATGAGTATTAATTGTGTTTTCCCTTTATTACTAACAATGCAACAGTTAAAACCCAGAATCAAGTAGGCACCATGTAGTCAGCATTGCTGTTCCATGGCCTCATTATTCTAGTTGATCATTGACTGGTCTGCACGGTTTCTACACGAACAGCTTATAATGAAGTGGTTAGTGGGTTCTCTTATGTTGATTCTTTTCTTTATGAAGCGGGGAGAGTTCTCTGGGCAGATCATCTCAAAACTTGGAAGCAGCTTCTCAACTGTGGCTTTTGTAATTGTCGTGGTGAGTTTATTTAATAAGGAAACTTTCACACATTTTTTTGTCTTTTGTAGTCAGTACCATAGATAGACACAGTTATTTTTTATATCTCAATTGCATTAGCAGATGCTCCCATTGTTCTCTCCGTGTATTATTGAAACCTAGGCTGGTTACATATTGGTTGCACATAAACTGTTGTTTTCATTCGTTTTGTTAAAATTTGATGAATAAAAAATGGAATTTTAATTGTGAAAAATATCCTCTATACAGTGCTATTAACTACCTGAGAACAAATTTTACTGCATTTTAACAGAAAATTACTTTTGCAGGTGACATTGAGAGCGAATAGGTCTCGGAAAATTGTGATAGATTGATATGGGTACAGGGAGTACATTATATAGGCAAGGATCAGGAAGGATTTATAGAAACACCTAATTAACGGTGATACTTGCCTAATCAATGATCATCTACCATAATCCCTAGAGGCAACCCACCCAATAGGCTTGGGCGCCAGGCCCATGGCCAGCCCATAGGCGCCTATTCTAACACGCCCCCACAGTCGAATCGTCAGCCACTTTGCACATTTAGACTGGACCTGAACTCCGTGAACACTGAAGAGGCAGCCCTTTGGTGAAGATATCCGCATATTGTGAAGAAATGTAACATGCAGAACACGAAGATCACCAATGGCGACTCGCTCCAGGACGAAGTGAAGATCAATCTCAATGTGCTTGGTTCGCTGATGCTATATCGGGTTAGAGGTCATGTAGACGGCACTGATGTTGTCGCAATACACCAGTGTGGCACGCCGGAGAGGGGCATGCAGCTCTAGAAGAAGCTGGCGCAGCCAGGTGGCCTCAGCAACTCCATTGGCCACCGCGTGATACTCGGCTTCAGCACTGGATCTTGACACCGTGTTCTGGCGCTTGGAGGACCATGAGACAAGATTGTCGCCAAGAAACACAGCATAGCTTGAGGTCGACTTGCGGGTGTCTGGACAACCAGCCCAATCAGCATCAGTGTAGATGACAAGATCAGCCGAAGTAGACGGTCGCAGTAGGAGACCAAGGTGGAGAGTGCCTCGAACATAGCGCAGAATCCACTTCAGAGCTGCAAGGTGAGGCTCGTGAGGGTCGTGCATATGAAGACAGACTTGCTGCACAGCATATGCAATATCCGGCTGGGTGAAAGTTAGGTACTGTAAGGCTCCAATGAGGCTGCGAAAGTCTGAAGGGTTAGAGACAGGGGTGCCATCTGCTGCAGCAATCTTCGGATTGGTGTCAACTGGAGTGGAACACGGCTTACACTCTGCCATCCCGGCACGATCAAGAATGTCTAGCATATATTGTCGCTGAGAAAGAAGAAGGCCACCACCACTGCGCTGAACATGCATACCGAGGAAGTAATGCAGTTCACCAAGGTCCTTCATAGCGAACTCCCGCTAAAGGGCTAAGATGATCCGCCGAAGAAGGCCGGTTGAGGAGGCTGTGAGGACGATGTCATCAACATAGAGCAACAGGTAAGCTGTGTCTGATCCGCGCTGGTAAACGAAGAGTGAGGTGTCTGACTTGGCTTCAGCAAACCCAAGGGACAGCAAGTGTGTGGCCATGCAACTGTACCAAACATGAGGGGCCTGCTTGAGGCCATACAGTGACTTCTTCAGGTGACAAACATAGTCCGGATGAGCTAGATCTTCAAACCTAGACCACTGCTGACAATAAACTGTCTCTATCAGGTTGCCATGAAGAAAGGCGTTCTTCACATCAAGCTGGTGGATGGGCCAACGGCGAGAGAGAGCCAGGGAGAGCACCGTGCGAATAGTAGCATGCTTCACCACGGGACTGAATGTCTCATCAAAGTCCACACCAGGCCGCTAGGTAAAGTCGTGGAGAACCCAGCGCGCCTTATGCCTTTCGAGGGAGCCATCAGACTAAAACTTGTGCTTGAAGATCCACTTGCCGGTGACGACGTTGGCTCGAGGGGGGTGAGGCACGAGATCCCAAGTGTGATTCTTCAGCAGGACACTGTGTTCCTCTTCCATTGCAGCTCACCACATGGGGCCGACAAGAGCGCTACAGAAGGTCTTCGGTATCGGTGACATAGACGTAGCGTGGTACGCAGCAGGCATCTGAAAACCGCTCTTCGAACGTGTGCCCATGGTGTGTTGGTTGGTCATAGGAGGGACAGTAACAGCCCCTTTGGGCAGTGGGAGGAGCGCGACTGGTGCAGGTGTAGCTTGGGCGGCTGGTGCAGGTGCAGCCGAGGCGGCGGTGACAGGAGCAGTTGGAGCAGGCTATGGTCGAGGCCGACGCGTGTAGTGGTAGTCGAAGGCGTGGTCTGGACAAAGAGGCGGGAACCTGGGCAGGGGCCCATGGGGTGCCGGAGGAGGTGACACCGGCTCTATGGAGCCCGCGGTTAGTGCTGGAGACTGCGAGCTCGCGTGAAGCGTTGGCGGGATGTACAGCTGGCGAGGTGGAGCACCTCCAGTCATGTAGGGCGCGTCCTGAGCCACGTGTGGCGCGGGAGGGGTCCCTGGCGTCCACAGCGTAGGCAGGATGTAGAGCACGGGCGTCGAGGGATCAGCATTGTCTGTTGGGGGATCAGTAGCAGCCACCGGAGGCATCGGGGGCATCCTAGGCATAGTCTCAGAGGGACCGGCAGGGGCGCTGGTGACATCAGAGGTGCTGGATGGTGTTCCTGTAGACAAAAACTTGTGCAATGGTCCAATAGGAGCGGGCACAACATCAGTAGCATCAAGAAACTGAAAGTCCACCGGAATACTAGGACCATTGCGCTCAGCAAAGGGGAAGGCCATTTCATCAAAGATGACGTGCCAGGAGATGATGACTCTATTGGTGGAGAGGTCAAGGCAGTGGTATCCTTTGTGGTGAGTGGAATAGCCTAGGAAGACGCACAAGGTAGACCTAGGAGCGAGTTTATGAGGAGCGGTGGCGGACAGGTTTGGATAGCACTTGCAGCCAAAGACTCGTAGGTGATCATACGTCGGCGGTGTGCTGTACAGGGCAAGGTGGGGCGTGGAGAACTATGGAGACTTGGTGGGTAGTATGTTAAGCAGAAGAGTCGCTATGGAGAGGGCCTCCGCCTAGTTGGAGGGAGGCATAGACGCCTGAAAAAGCAGTGAGCGAACGACATTATTGATGGAGCGAAAATGTGTTTGGCTTTACCATTTTGAGGTGAGGTGTAGGGGCAGGACATACGAAGATGGATGCCCTATGTGAGGAAGAAGTGACGGGTGCTAGAGTTGTCAAACTCTTTTCCGTTGTCGCACTGGACAGCCTTGACGTGGGAGCCAAATTGGGTGGAGGCGTGGGCGATGAAGTGGGCAAGCATACTGTAAGTGTCAGATTTGAGTCGTAAAGGAAAAGTCCACAAGTAGTGAGTGCAATCATCAAGTATGACCAAATAGTATTTGTAACCAGAAACACTGACAACTAGAGATGTCCATAAGTCACAATGAATAAGATCAAACTTGCTAGACGCACGAGAGGTGGACGAATGAAAGGGCAGACGAACATGACGCCCTAACTGACAAGCGTGACATAGATCTGAACAATCCTGAATGTGACAGGAAATAGTAGACACAAGCTTCGACAATGCCTCATGACTAGGGTGACCGAGACGCCGATGCCATAGTGGGGAGGGAGCCTGAGCGACAAAGGAGTGTGCTGGAGGTAGGCGCAGTGGATATGGCGGCCCGAAGCTATTGCAGCTGACAATCTTGGTCCAAGATGGAAGAACCTTCACAGAACAACCAGCAGGGTCAAACTCAACAGAATAGTTGTTGTCGATAGTGAATTGGCGCATAGAGATGAGATTCTTAATAAGTTGTGGCGACACAAGAACATTATTAAGACGTAAAGTAGGGGACAACTCTGTGGAGCCAGTGGTAGTAACAGGAAGCATGGAACCATTACCGACAACAATAGATGAAGGAGTAGGATACTGCGGGAATAGAACATGTGAAAGGGAGGAAGACTGAGATGCCATATGTGAAGTAGCACCTGTGTCGAAGTACCACTTGTTGGATGAGGGAGGGGTCAGCGATGTCGTGCTAAAGGCGGAGGCGAGGGCCGTCTGGTCCCAAGAAGGGAGGTCGGCCATAGGATTCTAATACCCCAGGGCGACCCACTATCCTGAGCCATCAGAGGCAGCAACGGTAGCAGGCTGCTAGTGGGCGACGAGTGCCTGCTACTACTGGGTGAGGAGGGCCTGCTGCTGTGCCTGCAGATGAGGAGGCACTGGGATGGGTGCCAGCGGAGGACGAGGACCCCCTGGCCACATCTGAATGGAACCCATCCATGGGTTGTAGACACTGGGCTAGGGGCAACCACCGGTGGCAGGCTGCTGGGCACCGGCCGTCTGATGCTGCTGCTGCTGCTGGGCGTCAGAGGGAGGGTGGTGGCCTCCAGTGCTGTTGTTGCCACCAGGGGCCCCTTTCCACCGCCATCGCGTCTGCTGCGACGATTGCCGTTGGAGGACTTAGGGCCGCCAGCACCCCCGGAGCCCGTGTTGGACGTGGGTGAGGCAGCGTTGGAGGAGCCTAGTGTTGACACCGTTTTTTTTGTACGTGATAATGATCGGAGTGGACTAATCGGCGAGGGGAAGGTTACTGTGTACTTTGATAGCCGATGAAAGCCAGCTTGTAAAGATGGTTGCCGATAGCTGGTGATGGTCGATGGAAAGGTTGGTTTAGACTCGGGCGTTGCCGATGAGGTTGGAGGTGTTATTGTCGATGCCGATGAAGGGAGGTTTGAAGACTACTGCCAATGCAACAGTGAGTATGACGATGAAGGAAGGCTTGAAGATTACTGCCGATGCAGCAGTGAGTATGCCGATGAAGGAAGACTTGAAGACTACTACCGATGAAACAGGGGATATGCCGATGGGAAGGAAGATGGCGAGATTTTCATCGTAATTAAGGCGGACAGGGAAATAGATAGGAGTTGATTTCCTTTTCTATATTTGTTAGAGTATGGTTCATGTAAGAGTCACGTGTTTCCTTAGATATGGGCTTGGTGTCCTAGTTGTGTTCGGTTGTGTCTCTTTAGATCAGGGTATAAATATGGAGTGAGGGGCAATGTAAGAAAAGATCGATCAGTCAATATCAAAACCAATTTTTACTCCTATTTGCATCTACTTACTTTTCGGCGACTTCGTCAATCTGCATATTTTTCCCTTTTTACGAGTTCTCATTGATTCGGCGAGCTGCATCGTTTCAGTGCGACCTTCGGCGATTCTCGAGTTCCGCGTGAACACCTCTTGGCCGTGACTTCTAGGCGTATCGCTGTTGTCAGGACCAAAGTGTTCGTATCTTCATCCTTGTCGATTAGCAGGTCAAATCGACTGGCACGCTTTGGATATCGATTCGGGTATTAGCCCTTTGTGTTTGCAGATCCACTTTTGCATCAACACATCTTTTGGCACGCCCGGTGGGACCAATCAATCAATATGTTCAATCCCAAGATCGATTCAGGGAACATTATCGCAGTATCAGAAGAAGATCTCAAGGAAGAACAGAGGCAGGCTATGGAAAAGGCTGTAGAAGAATACAAGCAGCTTTGTCTGAGATCGTTTAGCTTGAACAAGAGTGGACAAGTCATCCAGAAGCAAGATTTGCCGTTGCCTCGGCAGGTTACCTTTGACTCCAATCCTGGTAAACTTCAAGAGATGGTTAATTCTGCAGTAAATCATGCTTTGATTAATCATTCCAATGTGCTGTCCAATACTGTTCATAATGCTGTGGTTCGAACTCTCAAAGAAGGACAAGCGGCACCACATTACATTGGGCCTACCTATCATCAACCAGAGCCGACATCTGTCAAAACTCCATCGGCTCCTTCGGCCGTTGTGGGTACAGAAGTTACTTCCCCTCCAGTATTGGCAGGCTCACCTAATATTCAATCTACACCGATACGATCAGATCAGGTACTACCAGGAGGGCGAGTTCAGCTTAATACAGATCTATCGGCATCAGCTATGTCAGGCCCTGTGTCTCAGAATAGCCAGATTCCTACTAATTGGTGGGGATATGGCATGCCTCCGGAGTCATCTACTTTCAATCCTAAATTACCTCAAGTGTTTGATGCAGTAGGAAGAGCGCCTATACCATCGGCCGTTTCGCCGATGGCTCAAGTGCCTCAATATGCCGCAACTACTTCTGTGCAACCAACTCCAGGAGGTTTCCAGATGCCTATGGTTCAAACATTCAATTCAAGTCCATCGGCGAGCTTACTGTCGATGCAGCAGAAAGCCCCTGCTATGAGTCAAACTGGGGTTCAGTTCATGCCTCAAACCGGTTATAATTATCCAACAATATCAGCAAATTACCAGCCATCGGTAAGTTTTGTACCGATGAGTTCTAATAATGATTGGTCAGGACAGTTACCTGTTCAACATACAGTTCAGCGAAATCAGCAGGTTGCAGGGATTCAACAAGGTCATATGCAAGCTGGTTTCCAGAATCAAGCATCGGCAGCTCAGCCGATGAATCCTTTCCAACAGGCTAATGGACCACAAGTAACGGCAAATATGCCGATTGCTGGAGATCGTGGGCCACAAAGATATGTGGAGGGATGTCAGCAGGCACCTCCTGTAGAAATTCAACCAGTTCGTCAGCAGGAGGCTGATGCTTTTTGGGCCGATAAGATAGCAGAAATTATGAAGGATCAGTTTGGGATAAAGCCCAAGGTCAATACTTATTCTTATCGGACTCCATACCCTCCTGCATACGATTTAATTCCTCTCCCAAATCGGTACAAGGTACCAGATTTCACTAAATTCTCTGGGCAAGATGATACATCAACAATAGAACATGTCAATCGCTTCATTATTCAATGTGGAGAGGCAGCTAACAGAGATGAATTAAGAGTTCGATTATTTTCATCATCTTTGTCTGGATCAGCATTTACATGGTTCATTTCATTACCACCAAATTCTATTATTACTTGGGTTGATCTAGAAAAACAATTCCATAAGTATTTCTTTGCTGGAATCCATGAAAAGAAGCTTACCGATTTAGTAAAATTGAGACAGCGTAATGATGAATCGGTAGAAAGCTTTGTACAAAGGCTACGAGATGTAAAAAATAAGTGCTACAGCCTGGTGCTGGATGATCGGCAGCTTGCCGATCTGGCTTTCCAAGGGTTATTGCCACATCTTAAAGACAGATATGCTTCTCAGGAGTTTGAAAGCCTCAGTCATCTTGTGCAAAGGATCTCTGATCAAGATACTAGGGTTTTTGAACCTAAAAAGAATTGGAGTAAAAAGGTATCATTTGTTGAAGAAGTAGGAGATTCTGACTCTGATGAAGAACCAGTTATCGGCTTAGCTGAGTGGGTTAAGAATAAAAAGCCGATATCATGTCCCTTTGGTCAAAAAGAGCCAGAAAAGTTTACCTTTGATATCACCAAGGCCGATAAAATATTTGATCTTCTGCTTCAAGAGGGCCAAATTAAGCTGTCACCTAATCATATGATCCCATCGGCAGAAGAGTTGAAGAAGATCTTGTACTGCAAATGGCACAATGCAACTTCACACAGTACAAATGAGTGCAAGGTATTCAGGCAACAGTTACAATCGGCTATTGAATCTGGGAGAATTAAGTTTGGTACTTCCAAGGCCCAGAAGCCGATGAAAATTGATCAACACCCTTTTCCAGCAAATATGTTGGATGCCAAAGGAAAGACCAAGGTATTGACGTCAGAGGCTACTGAGAAAAACGCGTCAGTGGACCCCCAACATCGGATAACTACCGATGATGCAAAAAGTAAGGGTTTGCTAGGAGAAAGCAGTAGTTCCAAAAATCCTCTTCGACCTGGCATTGTGATTACTCATCGAAGGCAGCAGGAGGGTTGGCGTCAACGTAATGACCGATATCGACAACAGCAAGAAGTGAGACGTCAGGAAGAATGGAATCGACATAAAGATCATTGGAGATGTCCGTTTTTCATCCATTGCTGGGAAGAAGGTATTAAATTGCCAACTGTTGAAAATTGCCCTGAGTGTAATGGTTATTACGGGGTCAATCGCTCAGAAAGGAGGTTTCAACTTGGTAATCAGGGTTTGTCTATCAACGAGCCGATCAGAGGCAGAGCATCAGTGCATGATCGGCTGGGGGGTAGACTTAGTGTACATGAGAGGCTTGGTAAACGCGCTGGATATTTTCCAAGGAATCAAGAGGAGCTTGAGGAGATGGCAAACGCAAGAGTTCTCGATGAGGAAATATTCTACAGGGACCCTAATATACGTCGTGTAGAACCAACTAGGACTTGTTATCAGCCAGTTTGGAAAACCAAGTTTCCTCGATGGTGCCCAGAGGGTCTGACAAAGACGCAGAGAAGGAGGATGCAACGTGAGCGTCCGGAGGATTTATACCAAGAGGAAAATTCCTCCAATGAAAGGCCCGGTCATCAGCAGTGGCAGGTAAAACACAAAAATAAGGGTCCATCGGCAGATGTTAATATGGTATTCATGTTGCCGATGGAGTTTTTGGCACTATCTGATAATGAGGAAGAAGTTGTTCTCTCTGATCAAGTAGCTCAGTTAACACTAGATCCAATGATGGCTGTTTTTGAGAAACCTACCGATGACGAGAGACAGCATCTTAAGGCTTTATTTGTGAAGGGCAGAGTTGATGGGCAGCCTGTGTCTAAGGTACTTATTGATGGAGGGGCTGCGATTAATATTATGCCTTACGTGATGTATCGGAAACTTGGTAAGGGAGATCAAGACTTGACCAAAACCGATATGATGTTGAAAGATTTTGAAGGCAATGTGTCACCGGCTAAAGGGGCAGTGTGCGTTGAATTGACCATCGGCAGCAAAACCTTGCCAACGACGTTCTTTGTTATCAACGGCAAGGGTGCATATAATCTGCTTCTAGGGAGGGATTGGATTCATGCTAATTGTTGTGTTCCTTCTACAATGCATCAATGCCTCGTACAGTGGATTGGGGATAAGATTGAGGTCGTCCCTGGTGATTCTTCTTATATCATCGCATCGGCAGAATCAGATACTTATGAGCGAACTAAATGCATATCAGGAGAAGCTTGGGAAAAAGAGTTCCTTAGAGTTGCTGATTATGAAATTCCACCGATCCAAGCAGTCGGTTCTGAAGAGGAGTTTTAATGGATAGGTTTGCCGATGATGGAAAATTAGGTCAAGGGTTCACATCGGCAGATGATTTAGTAGAAGTAGATATTGGTGATGGTGATAGGTCAAGACCTACTTTTATTAGTGCTAAGTTAGATTCCAAGTGTAAGCAGCGAATAACAGATTTGTTAAAAGAGTATAAAGATTGTTTTGCTTGGGATTATACTGAGATGCCTGGATTAGACCGATCGATAGTTGAACATCGGTTACCTATCAAATCTGGATTTCGGCCACATCAGCAGCCAGCGCGCCGATGCAACCCTAATGTACTTCCTGACATTAAGGCCGAAATAACTAAATTAATTGAAGCAAAGTTTATTCGGCAATGTCGATACGCAGAGTGGATCTCTAATGTGGTTCCTATTTATAAGAAAAATGGAAAACTTCGTGTCTGTATTGATTTCAGGAATCTCAACAAAGCCACACCGATGGATGGCTATCCAATGCCGATTGCTGATTTGTTGATTGATGCTGCGGCTGGACATCAAATTATCAGCTTCATGGATGGTAATGCAGGTTATAATCAAATATTCATGGCTGAAGAAGATATTCCCAAGACTGCTTTCAGATGTCCAGGTCATGTGGGGTTGTTCGAGTGGATAGTCATGACGTTTGGTTTGAAAAATGCCGGTGCTACTTATCAAAGAGCTATGAACTTTATTTTTCATGAATACATCGGCACATTAGTGGAGATCTACATTGATGATGTAGTGATTAAGTCTGGAGATATCACAGCACATTTAGCCGATCTGCGAAAGATACTGGAGTGCATAAGGAAGCATGGATTGAAGATGAATCCTAATAAATGTGCATTTGGTGTATCGGCAGGACAATTCTTGGGTTTTATGGTGCATCCGCGGGGCATTGAAATCAGTAGGAAGTCTATTGATGCAATTAACAAGATCAAGGCTTTCAGCCCACTACTTAAATTGAAAGCTGATCAGGAATTTGTATGGGGAGTTGAACAGCAATTAGCCCTTGATGAAATTAAGAAATATTTATCAAATCCTCCAGTGCTAGTTCCACCTCAACATGGGAAGCCTTTCAGGTTATATTTGTCAACTGATGATACAGTTATCAGTTCAGCTCTTATTCAAGAATTTGAAGGGAAAGAACGTGTTATTTATTATTTGAGCAGAAGATTAGTGGATGCTGAGACGAGGTATTCGGCCATCGAAAAATTGTGTCTGTGTTTATACTTTTCTTGTGTCAAATTAAGGCATTATTTGTTATCTGCCGAATGTACGGTCATATGCAAAGACGATGTGGTCAAGTATATGCTGTCGATGCCGATATTAAGTGGTAGAATCGGCAAATGGATTTTAGCATTATCAGAATTTGAACTACGTTACAAATCAACTAAGGCAGTTAAAGGGCAAGTGATGGCTGATTTTGTCACTCAGCATTGTAATACAGTGGACTCTCTGGGGATTGCTCCCTGGACACTTTTCTTCGATGGGTCCACATGTGGTGAAGGAGCAGGTATCGGCATTGTGTTAATTTCACCTCAAGGAAGGAAGTATGAGTTTTCATTGCCGATTGTTGCTACAGCGACAAACAATCAAGCTGAATACCAAGCCTTGATAAAAGGGTTAGAATTGCTGAAGGAGATACGTGCCGATGTTGTTGAAATCTTTGGTGATTCTATGCTAGTTATAAATCAATTGGCTGGAATTTATGAATGCCGAAGTGAAGCTTTGATTTTGTATTATGAAAGATGTTTGCAATTGTTGAAAGGATTTAGAGGTTTTCGTCTTGAACATATCTCTCGATTGCATAATGAGGAAGCTAATCGACTAGCTCAGCATGCTTCAGGGTATCAGCCTATTCAGGAAGTGCTAACATCGGCAGTTGATACCGATGACTGGAGGAAAGAGATTGTCGATTATTTAAAGGATCCATATAGAAAGGTTGGGAGACGTATAAGGTTCCAAGCTACCAAATATGTGCTCCTCGATGATGAATTATATTATCGAACTATAGATGGAGTTTTACTTAGATGTGTTAGCAATGATGAATCGAAAAGCTTGATGGGTGAAATTCATGAAGGAGTATGTGGGGCACATCAATCGGCTTTCAAGATGAAATGGATGATCAGAAGGAATGGGTACTATTGGCCGACTATTCTTGAAGATTGTTTTAAATATTTTAAAGGATGCCAGGGGTGTCAAAAGTTTGGTAATATTCAAAGAGCGCCTGCATCGGCTATGAACCCTATAATCAAACCGTGGCCGTTCCGGGGATGGGCTATTGATCTTATTGGTCAGATTTATCCGCCATCGAGTAAAGGACATAAATTTATTCTGGTTGCTACCGATTATTTCACAAAGTGGGTTGAGGCAATTCCTTTAAAAAAGGTGACATCGGTCAATATGATTGATTTTGTGAAAGAGCATATTGTTTACCGATTTGGTATTCCTCAGACTATCACTACCGATCAGGGCACTATGTTTACATCAGGAGAATTTGATGAGTTTGCTGTAGGTATGGGAATTAAAATTTTAAATTCTTCTCCATATTATGCTCAAGCTAATGGTCAAGCTGAGGCTTCTAACAAAGGGATCATCAAACTCATTAAGCGCAAAATTGAAGAAAATCCTAGGAGGTGGCATACAGTATTAAATGAAGCCTTGTGGTCATATCGGATGTCATGTCATGGTGCAACCAAAGTAACGCCTTATCAGTTAGTATATGGACACGATGCAGTATTGCCTTGGGAAATTAAGGTTGGCTCTAGACGAATACGTTCTCAAAATCAGCTGACAGCCGATGATTATAATACTCTTATGAAGGATGAGTTGGAAGATGTGGCGGGTCATCGGTTAAGGGCTTTAGTTAGTATCGAAGAAAATAAGAAAAGAGTAGCTAGATGGTATGACAAGAAGGTGAAAGTAAAAGAGTTTGCCGATGGAGATCTGGTCTGGAAATTGATTTTACCGATTGGGACTAAAAGTTCAAAGTTTGGAAAGTGATCTCCTAATTGGGAAGGTCCATATCGGATAAATTAGTCTGTTCCTGGTAATGCATATATTTTAGAAACCCTCGAAGGGGTTGTGTTTCCCAGAGCGTTAAATGGAAAATATTTAAAGAAATATTACCCTAGTATCTGGGTAGATGCATAAAAGTATAAGTGCCGATAACAGTACTATCGGCTAGAATTATGCAAGGATGTCAATGTCTCATAAAGTGCCGATACAATAAATAAGATTACAAGTTCAACAAGGATTGGATAGCTAATATCGCACGCAGGCGAATCTGGTCGGCTTCCTCCATTTCTTTGATATCGTCATCGGCAGCACCCTCCACAGGCTTGAGTTTTTTCTTCATGGCTAAAGCTTTGCGAGCTTGGATATCTCTTTCTTGCTGAAGGGCTTTGACGGCATTGGGTAGCTGGCTTTCTTCTTGTTGAGCATGAGTTAAGGCTGCATCGACTTCTTTCAATTCAGCCAATAGAGCTATCTTCTTTGCTGATAAATCCAAGATTTTCTGCTTAAGTGCAGCACCCGAAGTCTGCAAGTTGACGATGCCCTTGTGCTTCTCATCAGCAATTTGTTTCAGTTGTAGCATCTCTTCTTTGAGTTGAGCTTGAGCTGCTCTATCGGCAATGCGCTGAGCAGCCCATTGATATTGCAGTTGGCGGCTTTCTAAATGAGCTGCTGGGAAGAGTACTTCTTCAACATCGGCAGGGACCTGGCCACGAATTGTTTTGAAAATTGCCTTTGCGGGGTCCGAGTCATCTACCAGTTGGGCGGTACCTTGCTGTAGCAAGTTCAGGAGGGTTTCCAACTTGGATTTAGTCTTTGCCGATATTGTTCCCAGTGCAAGGGAAGAACTTGTCTCCTCTCCATCGTCGTCAGAAATGTCAATGGCAAAGGAAAATAGGCTGTTCGGGGAATCTTGTTCCTGAGAGAGAGAAAAGGAGATCAGTTAAGGGTAAGTATGAGTATTGTAAATCAGCTAGGTTGATCGGTTTACCTGTTTCAAGGCAATTTCCTGTGCTTGACTGGAGGAAGCAACCTGGAGTATGTCGTGTGGGGGATCGGCTGAGCTTGCCGATGGGATATCCTCTGTGACTTCATCGGTGGTGGGCTCTTGAGGTATGATGACCAATGACATTGGGGCAGATGTAGGAATCGGCATAGACCTTTGTCGTTTTGGCTGTGCTTCAGTATCTGTTAAAGCTTTGCGCTTTGCTTGGGCATCGGCAACGATTGGCTGGGGGGCATCGACACTTGTTGGTTGTGAAGCTTGGACATCTGGTACGTTTGCCGATGTACCCAATTGTTGCTGCAAAACAAGTGTAAGATATGATATTTAACAGATAAAATGTAAAGTCAAGAAGCTACCTCTGAAGGTTCATCGAAAGAAGTGGTGCTTGATATCGGCGGAATTGCCGATGACGATCCAGTAGCAGCTCTTACCCCCTGATGATTAAGGTTAATACAGTTTGTGATCGGCATAAGTAAAAATAAACAAGGTTGTTACCTTGAATGCTTTGACCAAGGTTGTAGCAGCAGCCGATGGAGTAGCCCTGGATGTAGCCAATTTGGACTTGGAAGTGATGGTCTTGGTACGAATCTTCTGGTGGGTCAAAGCGGCTAAGGTGGGAGCGTTGTAGCCGATCGGCGATGTTGGGGAAACAGGCCGAAGATTGAAGGGTTTCCCACTTTTGCTCACCGATGGTGCTGGGTTGTTAACCTGTTACAAGAGAATCAGTTACTGATATATGAAGGGAAAAGCAGAAGGGAGTTAAAAGAAACTTACCGCGTCGTCAGGGATGGCATATTCAGGGTCGATCATGTGCCGATATGTGTGAGCAGAAGTTGCGAACAGTTGTTCTTTCCACTCTCGCCACCATTGCTTATATGACTCGGTGATGAAAGATATTGGTGTCCAGGTGGATATATCAACATCTGTAGTATCGGCATCGGGGGAGAGTTGTACTACCTTGTTCCAATCTGTTCCGCAGGTGATTGTTTCCCTGGGTTTGATCACATCGGCAAAGCAGAGTTTGATTGGCAGTTGCCCAAAAGCCAATTGGCGGGATACTGCCGATGGGTTGTAAAATTCATACGTAATGTTGGTGTTTTTCCCGCTGCCGAATGTGTTTACTGGAGTTGCCCTAGGAGTGATGATAGCCATCATGAGCTCATTATTTTGATTCAGAGTGTCATCGGCAAAGTTGAAAAGAAGGGGGAATCTGTTTTCTTCGTCAATATAAGGCACCCAGGCCTATGATCACGAGAAAGACCATTGTAGAAGCTTTGAAAGAATCTGCCGATTTGGTCTTCGTTGGCTTCTGTTCCAGGAAGGACAATTATGGCTTCACCAAAATTGAGGGGTGAGCGTGTTGCCGATTCATCATCCCCAAGCACATAGTCTTCAGCAATTTCTCGTGGGAATTGTTGAGCAAAAAAGTCCCATTGCAAACGTTTGTGCATATGGGCATTCAGCCACATGTTGATAAACCACCACGGGCCTCCCAGGTTGCCGATGGGTTCGCCAAGCAAAAGTTTCTGAGACACTTGATGAAGAAGATGATAAGTGGAGCTCAGAAGGTATCGGCCAAGAGGAAACCTTACGCCATTAGCCAAAAGTTCAGCTGCAGGGAGGAAGGCGTTGGTTGGTCCTACTGATCGACCACAGAAGATAAATTTTTCTAACCACATATTCAGGAATGTGGCATGTTCCCTCTGGTTAAGTGTCCCGGTCTTCTGGTATTCTTGAATGTATCCTGTCCAACCGCCGATGTTGCGGGTATTCACCCTATATTCAGACTTTCTACCATAGATGGAGCCTTCATCGGCAGTTGAGATGTCCAAGCCAGTAAGCATGTGGATATCGGCAAGGGTAGGAGTAGCTGGGCCATGTCCAAACATAAAAGTGTTGGTCGTGTCTGACCAGAAATAAGCAGCTGCAATTATCATTGATTCATTTTTCTGCATATCGGCAATAGATAGCCTAATGCATTGGTCTAACCTTCGTTCTGCCCAGTATACTTGCATCGATCTATTAACCCTCAAGTACCAATCTTTCCACCCTTTGGTGGTTTTGGGCCAAGATCGGAATGTGTCTTTCCACAAATTCAGAGAGAAATTTTGGGCTCTAAAGGGGATTCTGTTAACCTCTGCATTGATCAGATCGGTTGGATCTGGGTTGCCCATTGGTCCAAGGCATTGGACGTGCGGCTGATCGGTTGGGATAACTAATTTGTTGCGCAGTTCCTAAGGTTATAGAATCCAGAGAACAGAAGAAAGGAAAAATCACCAACTGAATGAATTTGCAAAAAGATCAAAGTAAAAGGTAATGGAAGTGGAGCGAACCGCGGGGACGTCGAAGTTGATGGCCATTGTCTTGAGGAAGGTGGAGGTACGAGCCGGAGACTTGAAGTTAGCGCCGGAGAAGGGTTCTTGTTGGTTGAGGTCGCGCAGTTGTTCATCGGAGTCGCCGTCGGAGAGTGAGAATGCCAAGGATTGGAGGCTGAAGGTAGAAAATGAGGGTTCCGGAGAAATCTATTTATAAGCCGCCCGGAATAAGGGTATTTTGGACTTATCTCTATGTCGCGCGCATATAGGTCAAGGCGGTTCAGATGGATATGGTAATTGTTCGCGCGATAATCAGGGGATTGTACAGATGAGTTGATGACAAGTAATCATGACTTGGAAGGAATATCGATACAAGATATTTTAATTCTGAAAATGGCAGCATTATCATGTTAAGATCTTGCCGATGGGTTATTGTTTCGGTATCTTAACCATAATCAAGGCAAGAGTGGTTGGCGATTGTGCGATATTTACTGAAGTGCGTGAATCAAGATTAGATTTGATTGGATTTGATAACAAATCAAGTTTTGGCTTGGAGAATGAGTTACGGTAATCGGGCAAAGGCAAGCGTTATCTGGAGTAAATTTCGGAGCATTAATGGTTTTATACTCCGAAATTGGGGGGCATGTGTTGACACCGTTTTTTTTGTACGTGATAATGATCGGAGTGGACTAATCGGCGAGGGGAAGGTTACTGTGTACTTTGATAGCCGATGAAAGCCAGCTTGTAAAGATGGTTGCCGATAGCTGGTGATGGTCGATGGAAAGGTTGGTTTAGACTCGGGCGTTGCCGATGAGGTTGGAGGTGTTATTGTCGATGCCGATGAAGGGAGGTTTGAAGACTACTGCCGATGCAACAGTGAGTATGACGATGAAGGAAGGCTTGAAGATTACTGCCAATGCAGCAGTGAGTATGCCGATGAAGGAAGACTTGAAGACTACTACCGATGAAACAGGGGATATGCCGATGGGAAGGAAGATGGCGAGATTTTCATCGTAATTAAGGCGGACAGGGAAATAGATAGGAGTTGATTTCCTTTTCTATATTTGTTAGAGTATGGTTCATGTAAGAGTCACGTGTTTCCTTAGATATGGGCTTGGTGTCCTAGTTGTGTTCGGTTGTGTCTCTTTAGATCAGGGTATAAATATGGAGTGAGGGGCAATGTAAGAAAAGATCGATCAGTCAATATCAAAACCAATTTTTACTCCTATTTGCATCTACTTACTTTTCGGCGACTTCGTCAATCTGCATATTTTTCCCTTTTTACGAGTTCTCATTGATTCGGCGAGCTGCATCGTTTCAGTGCGACCTTCGGCGATTCTCGAGTTCCGCGTGAACACCTCTTGGCCGTGACTTCCGGGCGTATCGCTGTTGTCAGGACCAAAGTGTTCGTATCTTCATCCTTGTCGATTAGCAGGTCAAATCGACTGGCACGCTTTGGATATCGATTCGGGTATTAGCCCTTTGTGTTTGCAGATCCACTTTTGCATCAACACCTGGTGCTATGGTGGAGGCAGTGAGAGCAGTGGCAGGGGACTCCTTCTTGTTCTCCAATGTGAGTTCCTCGAGGATGAGGTCATCACGAGCCTCCAAGAAGGTGGAGAAGGGCTGGCTATGGCGTAGGAGGGCCCCGAGTGACTGAAGCGCTCGTTGAGGCCACAGATCACGTTAAGGACGAGGGTGCGGTCAGTGATCACTTCCCCAAGAGCCATGAGGTCGTTAGCCATCTTCTTCAGCTGGCGACAGTAGTCGGTGACAGAGAGGTCACCCTAGACGAAGTTGCGAAACCGCGTCTCAAGGTGGATGGAGCTAGCCTCTCGGTTGTCGAGGAACTAGGACTCAATGGCGAGCCAGGCATGCCCGGCAGTGGAGCCCTGGGCGGAGATGATCTTGGCAAGGTCATCGGTGAGCGTGGCGACGATCCAGGACTTGACGACGCAGTCCATCCGAGCCCAGTCAGGGGAGATCGGGGCCGGAGGTTCCTCGTGGACGTGGTCCTGAAGAGAGAACTTGCCGAGGATGAGCAGGAACTGATCACGCCAGCGGTTGAAATTGCCGGAGTCGACGTTGAGGATGGTGGTGACGTGGTTTCGGATGTTGTTGACGGCGACGGCCTAGGCGTGCAGTTGTAGAAGTGCCATGGCCTCATGGAGGAGCATGGCTGAGGCGAGGTCAGGAGGAGACGTGGAAGATTTGCTGGAGGAGGCGCCTCCAGGTGCATCGAGGGCGGCGGCGGTGGCTGCTCGCTCCTTGGCTGTGTGCGCCAGGGCTTCGCTGGCGTGGGCAGCAGCCGCATCGTGATCTTTGACGGCGGCTGCAGCCTCCTCCTCGGCCTGGGCAGCGCGAGCCAGGGCGGCCTGGCACTCCTTGTCGAGAAGTTGGGCGGCGGCGGCGGCATCGTTCGCCTTCTCCTTGGTCTGGCGTGTCGCGATCTCTTCAGTGGTAACATCCCCAGACCTGGGAGAGGCCGAGGGGTGGGAGACATGGCGCTGCACGGCAGAGGCCGGCGCGCGGGGGTGTGCAACGGAAGGGAAGACCTAAACCTAGGCGGCTGATACCATGAGAGCGAATAGGTCTCGAGAAATTGTGATAGATTGATATGGGTACAGGGAGTACATTATATAGGCAAGGATTAGGAAGGGTTTATAGAAACACCCAATCAACGGTGATCCTTGTCTAATCAATAATCATCTACCATAATCCCTAGAGGCAGCCCACCCAATAGGCTTGGGCGCTCGGCCCATGGCCAGCCCATAGGCAGCCTATTCTAACAGACATGTACGTTACTAGCGATGGTTGCAACAATACCACTCTCACAACTTCTATGCTTCCACATTCTTCTTAAAAAGAAAGTGAGTCCCTCAGTAGCCATCCATCTAAACAGTCAATGCTATATTTGAGAAACGAAAATGACTTTTTGTTTCATATTCTACATTTCCTTTGTTTTATATATAACTATCTGTAATATATTATTGAAGTATAAGTGAATTGCCCACCTTTTCCTATCAATTTAAGTGGTTGGGTTCTACTGGTCGGTGCATGCAACTCAATATGGTATGAGCACCGGAGGTCTCATTAGTCCAAATCCTAGCGGGCACAATTAAATAAAATAATTACCGCTAACTCCTATTTCCACATTGCAGACCTGAGGAAGCCTTGCCCACCCTATTCCTATTAGCTTAAGCTTTTAAGTGGAACCTATCTTCTGGAGTTTTTAACCTTCCATCTTATCTGAAAGTTCATAACTATTGTTTCAAACTGTGAGAATTATAAAATCCAATTTGCTTCTCTCTCCACTTACGTTGCCTCTATTGATAAATAGGTAGAGTTTTCATATCTTAACCGCATTTTTTTATTTATGCATATGCTGATAGAGAGCCAACTAAAATAATATATTTAACTTGCTGGAAAGGATAATCAGTTTTAAATTAAATTCTTGGAGAGAGCATGTTTGAACTTCTTAGTTCCTTGTAAGCATGACTTCTTTTGCTACAACCTAAATGTCTTATCCTTTATCTTTCAGGCTGAATTCAAGTAAAATTCTAATTATCACATTTCCCTTGACAACATGAATGCAGGGAATCAGTACATACGATTACATTGTAGCTTTGAGAGAGCAAGAACAACAAGAACATTCTGAGCACCAGAGCCCACAGATGTCCATCATTAGCTCTGTCACAGGACTTAGTATTACTAGCTCTTTCGGTCCGCTTCATCGCGGATCATGGTGTACTCCACCAAGACTATTAGTTGAAGATCAGGTACGATCACTACCACATCAATAATTCAAGACTAGTCTGTTGATTTATTCATTTTTCTTTGTGAACTGACCAGTACGCAGAACTAAGAGGCAACAATTTTTAAATTGCTATACTAGCTTTATGTGGCTCTCGTTTGGCCATCTGTAGGGTATACCCACACTTGATTGGGACTAAAAGCCATTGTTGTCTTTGTATACTTCATGTGATCTTCTAATTGTGACTGTAAGTTGGATTAGGCACAACGAATAGTAGATTGATTGTGGATGATACGAAGGTACAGACATATAGGCAAGGATGACCTAGGTTTATAGCAATCAGTGGTGCACCTAGGATTTTTGTATGGGGTATGGCGCGCTAAAATTTTTACAGTGTGGTTTGGTAAATTCAATTAGCAATTTGTTAAACAACCGTAAATTTTGCCCCATTATTTGATATACAAGTACTAAATTGCACAGTAAATTTCAAATTTAACTAATTTACCATGTCTTAGTAAGAGCCAGTCCTGAGATTCAGGGCCCGGGGCAAACAATTATATAGAGTCCCTCTTTCACGTCATACTTATTCCATGCACTAAAATAACCTTGTTTCACCTTAAAGTTCATATAAAGACTTATATAATTAATAAAAACTTACTTTGTCACTTATAATAGTGATTATATAAGTAGCAATTCAGAATTTGAGATCACCGAAGGAGCTCAGTAGGCCATCGCCGAGGCAATTGACATCTCAGCCAAAATGGAGGTTTGCATCGTCGACTCCCAGAAGGTCCATACATCGTCAAGGTTGTGACCCGACCAGGGTCATATAGGCTCTGTGATCAAGATGGCGTTGGCATCCCTAATTCCTAGCACATCGAACACCTTAGGCGGTTCTATCCTTGAGATGTTCTACAAAAGATATGTACATTTTTATGTATATATGCATTTCAATAATGATTTTATCCGTGATGTTTTCTCCATTTGTTTTCCATAATTTTTCTCCAAACGACTTTTCTCCATGCTAAACATCTTTAAGATGACGCATACTATTGCCATTCAAATCGGATTGCGCCCTCGCCTCAGTCGGACAAGCTCAAGGCCTTCGTCTCCCCACGCGAATTGACTCCGTCAGGCTCCGTTTACGCCCATTTGCCTACGACTCCACACAGCCGCCCGAGCCGCTCAGCCGCCGAGCCGCTTAGCCGCTCGAGCCGCCGAGCCGCTAAGCCGTCCGAGCCACCAAGCGAGCCGCCTGATTCATAAGCAAGCCGCACCTCGCCGACCTGTCACGTTTTCATTCATGTTATCTAGAAGCAGCCCTGTCCTCGACTTAGCACCTAAACGTGCACGAGCAATAGCGCCCTACATCATGAGCAGGCGGCAGTGGCTCCTCGGTGATGCCCATATTCCTAAGCGTGCACAAGAATCTTTGGATAGAATGCCCCACACGTCTCGTCGGTATAGTGCTAAGCACACTTCAAATTTTGCCACGGTTAAGTGCTAAGCACTTTCCATGTTCGCTATGGTATAGTGCTAAGCACTCTCCGATTTGGCCACGGTAAAGTGCTAAGCACTCTCTAAATTTTGCCATGGTTAAGTGCAAAGCACTCTCCATGTTCTCCATGGTATAGCGCTAAGCACTCCACATTCTCCAACGGTGTAGTGCTAAGCACTCTCCATGTTCTCCACGATATAGTGCTAAGCACTCTCCAATTTCGCCACGGTAAAGTGCTAAGCACTCCAATTTCTCTAAATTTTACTCCAATATCCAGTGCTAAGCACGGGGATTTTGTCCTTTTTACAAATATGAACAAACTCCAAATAAACATAAACTGCTCTCTAGGATATAAAATTCATCGATACATTGTTCCTGATCAACTCCACTCTGTTTTCTTCATCGCCGAGTTCACATATTTTATCTTTAAATCATGTACTACCCATTCTACATATTTGTATTGCAGGATCATCGTCTGGGTGGTCGCACCACCTGGCCTTCGGGTTTCTCCGCCGATCAACTAATCAGACCGCTAGGTTCATGACTTCGTCGCCGACCAGTTGGTCGGACTATTCGGCATTCACTTCTACTCGGTGCTCACTTCGCCACCAACCAGTTGGTTGGACTGCTCGGTGCTCGATTCTCCGTCAACCAACTGGTCGGATTGTCCGTCGCTTCATCGTTAGCTATGCCGGTGGCTCGCCAGCTAAGCTGGGGACTTCTCAGCATTTGGATTGTTCGTCGCTTCATCGTTAGCTACGCTAGGGACTCCTTGGTGTTCGGATTCTTTGTGCAAGCGTCGCCAGCTAAGCTGAGGACTCCCTTAGCGGTCAGATTTTGTTACGTCTCATCCGTCGATTCGCTTGCTGGCTTATTATGCTTTGCCGACGCTGCATGTCATATGTGCTATCAAGGTAGTCCATGCTGTCCGGATCAGGGTGCTGATCCTGGGCGGCACGTCAGGGGCCTTGATAAGTATATCTATCGCAGCAATCTAGTGCTAAACACTCTCCGTTTTCTCCATGTTTTACTACTCGATATTATCGAGTTTTACTCTACATGTCCAGTGCTAAGCACGGGGACTTCGTCCTCTACACTTAATTCTTTGATCCTGCTACAAGATGCAACTTTATCTTAGAGCAGGCTCGGGGACTAAGTGTGTACACTTCACCTAGCGGTGAGTGTAATTTTCACAGCTAAGGTGAGAATATATTATGTGATCTCAATATTAATAATGTTCTTTGATCCTGCTACAAGATGTTTTTCTATCTTACAGCAGGCTCGGGGACTAAGTGTGTATACTTCACTGTGCGGTGAGTGTTATGTTTTTTCTCCTTACTAGTTTTCAGCTAAGCTGGGGACTAGCTGTGTGCTCGGCTAAGCTCGGAGTTGGTTATTCTAACTAAGTGATCATTGATATTCTTTGATCCTGACACCAGCTGTCTTCTTCGCCTACTGTCAGGCTCGGGGACTATAATGTATACATTGCACCTAGCGGCGCATGTATCAATACTAACATCCTCTATGACTAAGTCATGGATGATGATCATCTAACTTCGCTAACGAAGCCTAAGTGTGTACACTTCACCTAAGGTGGAGAATTTTTTTAAATTTTAAACTTGAGCTCCTTACATCCTTCTGGCAAGCCTTACTTGAGTATGTTCGAGGCTTGTTGACCAGTTAAACTGGTCGGTACTTCATTTTGTTGATCGGATTACCAGTTAAACTGGTCGGATTACCAGTCAAACTGGTCGGCATTTCATTTTGTTGATTGGATTACTAGTTAAACTGGTCGGATTGCTGGATTAACTGTCTGACTCCAAGTTAAACTGCTCGGACTTGCTCAAGACGGTGTTGCTCAGCAGATACAAGGAGCTCGGGCAATGCTTTCAAGTTGTCCGATTAATCACGATTAATCGTCCTAATCGGTCCCTGCTAACTGATTAGGGGTACCGTTGACTTGTACAAGTCGTCCGATTAATCGTGATTAATCATCCTAGTCGATCATATGGCGACTAGGTTTGACTGGATGACTTGAAAACATTGAGCTCGGGGACTAGTTGTGGGGGGTATAACCCCAGGTACCCATGGCAATGGACATGGGCCGCACCATCAAGGGAGGTCCAACCCATAAGATCAAGGCCTACGATGCTCGACTCTGGTCGTTGAAAGCTCTAGTTTGGTTTTGGTGAATTGATGAAATCCTAAGTGCTAACCTAGTTTATCAAGTGATCATGAGATAGGTAGCACACTCCAAGTGATGAAGCAAATGAAGATCATAGCATGACGATGATGATACCATGATGATGATCAAGTGCTTGGACTTGGAAAGAAGAAAGAGAAAAACAAAAAGCTCAAGGCAAAGGTATAAACCATATGAGCTATTTTGTTTTGGTGATCAAGACACTTAGAGAGTGTGATCACATTTAGGATTGATAGCCGTACTATTAAGAGGGGTGAAACTCATATCGGAATACGGTTATCAAAGTGCCACTAGATGCTCTAACTCATTGCATATGCATTTAGGATCTAGTGGAGTGCTAACACCTTTGAAAATGTTTGTGAAAATAGGCTAACACATGTGCACAAGGTGATACATTTGGTGGTGTTGGCACATTTACAAAGGAGGTGGTGTTTGCTCGACGGGATTCGGCGCTTTCGGGAAAATGGAATACCTATTTTTTATTGCGCCGGATGCAAATTCTTGGTGGTTGGCACATTTGAGCAAGGGTGAAGAAGTTAGAGTTGAAATGGAGTTGGTCGAAATGATGCTGGCGTCGGTCTACTGACCGGACGCTGGGTCACTCAGCGACCGGACGCTAAAAGGCTGCGTCCGGTCGAGCTGTCAGACGGCACAGTGGCTAGGGTTGAGCACCGGACACTGGTCTGTGTCCGGTCAAGGTGGACCGGACGTGTCCGGTCGAAGAAATACGCCTCGGGGAGCTTACTGGAAACGACCGGACGCTGGGGCTTCAGCGTCCGGTTCGTTTTACCGGAGCGTCCGGTCAGCTTCGTAGCCGTTGAAATCTGATGAACAACATTTGAAGCTCGTGACGCGTGGCGTCCATCGGGTGACCGGACGCTGAGGGTCAGCGTCCGGTCAGTATGACCGGAGCGTCCGGTCAGAGCGCGTTTTGCCCAGTGAAGGGGTATAACGGCTCTATTTGATTGGGGCTCTATTTATAGCCCCATGGCCAGCTCAAGGGTGCTCTCTTGCACATTTTCATTGACATAGCATCCTTGTGAGCTTAGCCAAACACCTCCCACTCATCTCCATCATTGATCCATCATCTTTGTGAGATTGGGAGAGAATCCAAGTGAATTGCTTGAGTGATTGCATCTAGAGGCACTTGGTATTCGTGTTGCACTGCGGATTTCGCTTGTTTCTCTTGGTGGTTGCCACCACCTAGACGGTTGGAGCAGCGGTGGAGGATTGGCACGAGTTGGTGATTGTTCGTGGCCATCTCCGGTGATTGTAAGGGGAGTTGTACCTTCCCCGACGGAGTGCCAAAAGGTAACTCTAGTAAATTGCTCGTGTCATTGAGTTACCTCACTTGTGGGTCGGTTCTTGCGGTGTCCTATCGTATGGATGAGGTTTGTGAAACACCTCTTAGCCGCCGAACCACCAAGTGTTGGTCGACACAACGGGGATTAGCGTGTTGGCAAGCACGTGAACCTCGGGAGAAAAATCGGTTGTCTCTTGTCATTTGCATTCTCCCGGTGATTGGCTCAATCTTCATCTTGTGATTGGTTCACTCCATGACCCGGCGGTATAATCGTATCACTTACTCATTTACATTTCCGCAAACTAGATATAGCAAGCTCTTTAGTGTAATTAGAATTGAGAGCTTGCCTTGTGCTTTAAACATATCTAGTGGAGGTCTTTAGTGTAGCATTTGTGAGAGCTCTTAGTGAGTATTAGTCAAGTAGATTGTGTGCCAATTGATCATTGCAACTAGAATTGTTGGATAGGTGGCTTTCAACCCTTGTAGAGCTAGAGCAAGTTTGCATTTCGCTATTTGTCTTACTAATCAAATTGCTCTAGTTGATTTGTAGTTTTTAAATAGGCTATTCACCCCCCTCTAGCCATATTAGGACCTTTCAGTCGTCGTGCACCGCAAGGTAATCAGAAGACATCTTGGCGATGAAGAAAGATCTGTTCGGATATGATAGATATCGTATTTCTTGTAAATACCTAGCATATAGCCAAATAGATCTAGACCTAAACCAACATGTAACCCTACCCTCTGACTATATAAGGCGGGTAGGGACCCTCCTTGAAGGCATCTCATATTCAACATAATCCATCAAAGACAAAGGACGTAGGGTATTACGTCGATCAGATGGCCTGAACCTGTCTACATCGCTTGTCTCTGCGCTTGTGTCACCATCCGGCTCCTATTACACGCACCTCCACCGATTCATCTACTAACATGGGCATACCTCTCGGTAGACTGCCGACCATATTTCGTCGACAGCAACCCCTCCTTTTCCCTTAAAAAAATAAATGAGAAGGGCAAGATTGAGGAATGACTAATTGATGGACGAAAGAGTAGTGAGGGATGAGTGGAGAAGAGAGTGAGAGATAGGCAGCTCCAAACTCAATGTGAGATTTGTGAGAGTGAGTGCAAAGAGTAGTGAGGGACCGGCGGAGGAGAGAGTGATAGACGGAAGAAAGAAATTTTTGGTTTTTGCTCTTCAATACTAGGTATAGATATATATCTCACGTACTCAATGCTCATCCCATTTTGCTGCAGGATGTCTCTCATCCAGACATGCCACAGAATTCCACTGGCAAGAAGGCCAGGAAAGACGAAGGAACCAAAAGGAAACCTCCAGGAGCTGTAAAAATCAGCCCATGGTCACTGGCTCCCCTCAATGCAGAGGAAGTCTCAAAGGCAGCTGTAGAGGCCAAGAAGAAATCTAAAGTACTCCAGCCGATCACAAGGCGGGGGAATATTCTTAAGCCTGACAATAGAACAGACAAAAGCACGGTGTTACTACCTGTACCTGAACGATCTCTGGATCCCATGGCAAGGACATCTGCGAGTGGAACTGACTGCAACTTCAGCGACATGGTCATGGAAACACCTGACAGCTTAGTCCCATTGCAGCACGAGGCCAGGAGTGCCTTCCAACCTATTGCTGCATTGTCCATCAGGAACCTCAACCTTACTTGGTCACCAGAGAGTAGCTTGGAGTCACCTGATCTCCACCACTTCCGTGTCTCTATGTCAGGAGCCGATGACCTCCTAAGCTTCATGTCACTTGCAGCCTCAGAGTGGACTGCTCAAACGAGTATTACACTTTCGAGGTCGACAAGTGGTCGGTATGAAGCCTCAGGAGGCGAGGACAGCGACCGAATACCCTCTAGAATTGTGCACCGGTCATCCAATTGGACAAATGTCATTCTTAATTCAGGTAGGCAGGAAACTATGTCCAATCTGAGATTGCCTACAGCTGTACGGTTCATTACTAACACCAGACTGACCTAGCTCAAAATTGTGTTGCTAAGAGTTGTTGACTTTTTAATTAGTTATGTGTTGTTAGCCTGTGGCCATGCATTGGTCAGAACCAGTGTTGGAAACCTAGTTTTGGGTTTTAGAGTCGGGTACAGTGCTACTACTATATTCTTCTTATTCTTAATGTTCTGCAATCAATGGATACATGTGCCTCTTCAAGATGGCTATTCTACTCTTACCATTGTTTACGGTTACTTGATCTGAATTTACTCCACGGCTAGGTTTGCTTGACCATTGTCATTGTTTTCTGATCTGACACACATTACAGCCTTATAAATAAAATTCTTTCATTATGTTTAGGGTTTATATAAATTTGGCATATAATCTTATAATTCATTTCGTTCATGTAAATTTGGAATAATATGACATTTAAACCTTCAACAAAATTCTTTCCTTGTTGCCTTGATCAGATTTGACAATTTGTCACGAAGAACAAGTATAAATATGAAAGGGATCCTAATTTTCTATTATAATAACCTAATAGGGCTCTTGTATTCTTACCCATGTTTTCTAGTCTAACTGTGATTTTGTCCTCATTTAACTTTGTGATTTTGCCTATGCTTTTCCAAAACGATGGTAGAGTTTATCCTTGTTTCATTTAGAGGAGTTAAATTGTAAGTTCAACTATAAAAGACTAGTTTTCCCATGTGAATTTGCCCCTAGGTTTTTTAGTACTATGTGACTTTAGCCTCTATTTTGACACAATATTTAGATAACATTTTAAAATAATTTATAGAAAATTTTGCAAAAATTTAAAATTTAAGCAAAATTTAACATGTTTAATCAACCATTAGCAAAATCTGAGAGGGTTAGGTGAAGGTTAATGGTTAGTATCATCTTTTATTTTTTTCAGTTTTTTCTTTAATTTAATTATTCGACATTAATCTAATAGAGTCTAGAGTCTAAAATAGGGGTGAAAGGTGGGTTGATATTTTAAAGGGAGAATTGTCTGTTGGATATCCAGAGTGATAGTCCTTTGCTGGCGGACACCCACTTTGGAGCATTTTGTCAGAAGGCACTTTGGTTTAGTGAAATTAGGCTACAGGATACCGCGGACCGGTTGCAGCCTGTTGAGGAGAGAGAACAGCGGTGAAATTATAATCTTGTCCCTGCCGCTTTCTTCTTCCTCTCTCTATTTCTCTTTTTTTCTGTTTCACGGCGAACCGAATGAGGTGGAGGGGGAGCTTCTGACCCGCAGAGCAAGCAAAGACAACAAGTGCAGCCCAGCCTAGCGTCCCCGCGCACGCACGCGCCGAGGCCGAGGGCGAGGTGGCTGTGGCCCAACCGGACCCATGGGGGGCTGCTACTCCGCCTTCGCTTGCTCGCGGAAGCTGCGCGGCCGCATCTCCTTCGTCCTCCCCGTCACCGAGCGCGACCGCGACGACCGCTCTAGTGACGGCGGCGCCAGCTCCGCCGCGTCCGCCACACCGTTCCCGACCCGGTCCCTGTCCCCGCACAAGAACGACGCCGCCGCCGCGTTGGCGCCACCGGGCTCGTCGTGCGCGCCGCCCGTCTTCTTCCACCCGGCGCCGCCGCTCGCGCTGCCCGCGCATGTCCGGGCCACCGACGCAGGCCGGGTCCATGGTCCGTAGACCAGCGGTGGGCTGTGAGAGCGATCCACCATGGACCAGGCGCATGGTGTGGGTATTTCTAATGTATTATGAGATTTATTTTCCTATAAGAAAGCGGCCGTACACTGGGTGTGATGTCAAAAAGCTAGAAAGAGCAAAGGCACGCACAGTCGGTTGCTAGCTTGCTCTGCTCACTTGCGCGAGTGTGGTGTCACGCCGTGCTCATGGTGTGTCTGCGCATGTGTGCGAGGAGGAGACGCTGGGGTGTCCGCGCTCGGCGTGGCAATGCTAGGGACCTTGCGGTCGTGGAAGCTGCCGGCAATGGCTCTCGACCGGCAGTGCGCGTGGCAGTGCAGCGTGCGCGTGCAGGTGTGCGGGGAGGGGTTGGTGGTGGTGGAGGGATGTGGGTGCTCACCTTATGCTGAACTATGCCGGAGATGAGATGGAGGTGGTGCGGTGGTGGCCGCCGGCTATGGCCTTGGCGGCGAACAGAGCATGCCGGTGTGCTGCTCGCGGTGCTGCTGCTGGCTTGGCGCAAAAGGGGTGCGAGGGTGCAGATAAGAAGAGGGCGGGGCAAGGATGTGGACAAGGGGCTACAGCGCGCCAGAGGAACCCGAGTCCGGTGTTGTTCGGGATCGAAGATGGCCAAAAGGATGAGCGTCAGTTAGCATCATGGGGAATTTTTTGGCCCGGTTCAGAACTGGAGAAAGGGAGAGAGGAAGAAGAAAGCGGCAGGGGCAAGAATGTCATTTCACCGATGTTCTCTCTCCTCAACCGACTGCAACCAGTCCGTGGTGTCTTGTGGCCTAATTTCACCGAACCAAAGTGTATTCTGGCAAAATGCTCTAAAGTGGGTGTCCGCTAGCAAAGGACCATCACTTTGGATGTCCAACAGACAATTCTCCCTATTTGAAAAATGGCGGTAAAATCACCTAGTTGAAAAGATGAGGTTAAAATAAAATTGGCCTTTCGAGTAGGGATGGGAACACCAATCTCCCTGACCGAATATTATCCTAGTTCAGTCACCTCTTAACTAGCTTCAGCAATTGGTCTCAAAAAATTATGAGGAAAAAACAACTTAAGCTACATATTTCTTTTGCTTCCTAAGAGCATATCCAAGAGTCCCCTATATCCTTTTCCCATCTATATTTTTTTGAGAAAAAAGAGAAAAAACTCATCTTCAAGAGTACCCCATATCCCTTCTTCATATTTTACCAATTGGCAAACCGGCCTCCGTAGTGTGTAAAAATACGCGGAGCGAGACCGCGCGCGTCTTCTCCTTCCCGCGCCGTCTCCTCCGCGGAAGCTATCGAAGCTGAGCCTCTCCGACGTGAACGGGCTGCCCTGCGCCGTGCAGCCGACTGCGTCGCCAAACCACTTGCGCTCGATCGAGCTCATCTCGTCGCTCTCCGTGAGGTTCAGGATCGCCTGCGACAAGTCCGCCACGTACGGCGACCCCTTGGGGAACGCCTGCTTGATCAAAGCTCTGCGTACAGTGACCCCTTGGGGAACCCCACGATGGCGCCGATGGTGCTGTTGAGCAGCGCCTTGTGGAAGCTCTGCGTGGCCTTGTACGACTTGAGCCTGGACTGAGGGAAGCCCGACTTGTTCATGGCGGCCCACTGTTAAGCTATTCGGATCATCTAGGTAGGGATCTAGTCGGGGTGCATGATAGATCAAAGACCTAGAACTAGTTCTAGTACTACCAGAGAAAAAACAGAGAGGGTAGTTTAGGTCTTACGACCTGACACCGCGGAAGGAGTAGATCCAGAGGCCTCCATCGGGTTCGCTGGTGTAGTCTGTGCACGGGCAACGATGGTTGGGGAAGAGTCGGTGAAGTCTGGCGACGCGGTGAGGTGCAGTGAAGCCGACGGTGATGATGGTGGCATCTTCCCGTCGCTGGCTGCGCACCCTTGCTAGATCGGACTTAGGGTTTGTTGGTGGGGCAGATTGGCTCATGGTGAACCTCATACCTTGAGCCGCCGGCCCCCACCACTTTATATAGCACAGTGCGACAGGGGCCCACCAACCATGTAGGGTTGGGCGCCCCCGATCAGGGCGCGTGACCAAGGCCCAATAGGCTGTTGGGCTTATTGGCTGGGAGATCAATCTAACATTCTCCCCCTTGATCTCACACTATTACTTTTATCTTTAAACTTTAAACTTCAATCCTTTTATCCTTACTCATTTCTTCACAGATGATGCATATAGCATGTTTCATCATCACGGTCAATCGCCGATAGATTTAACAGCTACAATGCACGTCTCTGATCTAAAATAGTTACTTTAACTTTTGGGCCCTTTATAGTCTAGGAATCATAGGCTTTCCCTTAAACCCATGCCGGCTACATGTTCTCTGAACACATTGGGTGGTAAGCCTTTTGTAAGCGGATCCGCGAGCATCTTTTCGGTACTTATATGCTCAAGACTTATCATTTGATCCCGGACTCTATCCTTCACAACATAATACTTTATGTCAATGTGTTTGGCAGCACCACTTGACCTATTGTTGTGAGCATACTATACTACTGGATTATTATCGCAGTATAACTTAGTGGTCTATTGATGTCGTCAACCACATTCAAACCGGGTATGAACTTCTTTAGCTAGTTCACCTGCCCTATTGCCTCATAACACGCTACAAACTCGGCATACATTGTGGATAATGTAGTGATGGTTTGCTTTGAGCTTTTCCATGAAATAGCTCCCCCTACGAGAGTGAATACATATCCAGACGTGGATTTTCTATTATCTCCCGCATAATCAAAATCTGAATATCCCACTATATGGAGTGAATCAGATCTTCTATACGTCATCATGAGGCCTTTCGTTCCTTGCAAATAACGCAAGACTTTCTTTACCAATTTCCAGTGTTCTATTCTAGGATTGCTCTGGAATCTACCAAGTAACCTGGTAACAAATGCCAAGTCAGGGCGCGTGCACACTTGAGCATATTGCAAGCTTCCGACAGCTGAAGCATATGGAACCACTTTCATTTGATCGATCTCATATTGGTTCCTGGGGCATTGAAAATCCCCATATCTATCGCCCTTGACTATAGGAGCAGGTGAGGGACTACATTTGTGCATACTGAATTTCTTTAAGACTTTTTCTATGTATGCTTTTTGTGATAGTCCTAATACCCCTTTTCTTCTATCTCGGTGAATCCCGATCCCTAGAACGAACGAAGCTTCACCAAGATGTTTCATATCAAATTTTGAGGACAAAAACTTCTTTGTCTCCAGTAGTAGACTGACATCACTGCTAGCAAGTAAGATATCATCCACATATAGGACAAGGAAGATAAACTTCCCATTCTTAAACTTTGCGTAGACACAATTGTCCTCAACATTATCTTTAAACCCAAAATTCTTTATTGTCTGATCAAACTTCAAGTACCACTGTCTTGAAGCTTGTTTTAATCCATAAATGGATTTCTTTAGGCGGTATCCCAATCGTTCTTTTCCTTCCATGACAAAACCTTTCGGTTGTGCCATGTAAACATTTTCCTCTAAGTCTCCATTGAGAAATGCCGTCTTTACATCCATCTGATGTAATTCTAAATCGTAATGTGTCACTAATGCCATTATGATTCTGAAGGAATCCTTACATGAGACTAGAGAAAAGGTCTCATTGTAATCAATCCCTTCTCTTTGTGTAAAGCCTTTTGCCACAAGTTGGGCTTTATATCTCTCTATATTCCCTTGAGAGTTAAGTTTTGTTTTGTAGACCCATTTACAGCCTACTGTTTTGGCTCCTTTAGGAATTATCTCCAAATCCCAAACTTTATTTGCATTCATTGATTTCATTTCATCTTCCATGGCCTCAAGCCACTTTGATGAATGATCACTTTTCATGGCTTCTTCAAATGAAGTGGGATCATCCTCCATTTAGAATTCTTCAGTGTTGTACACTTCATAATCAGCAGAAATAGCTGATTTTCTAATTCTTTGAGACCTTCTAGGGGCCTCCTCATTTGGCACATTTTCTGTTTGAGGCTGTTGTTGCTCCCCCTCATGTGTGGCAATAGGTTCTATAGGATCCTGAGGAACAGGTTCCTCATCATCATTCATTGTTGCCATAGGCGGGATAACAATAGGTGCTGGCACCACAGTGTCTTATACTGTCGGTGCAGCAACAGCAGGTAGTGAGAAAAATGGCTCATGAATTATCGGAGTGGGTGCATACACCCGCTTCTCTTCAAGGTCAATTTCTCAAGCTACCATGCTCCCCCTTATCATTTCATCCTCTAGGAAGACAGCGTGTCTCGTTTCCACAAACTTTGTATGTCTATCTGGACAGTAGAAACGAAAACCTTTTGACTTTTCTGGGTAGCCAATGAAATGGCAACTCACTGTTTTGGGATCTAGCTTCCCAATGTTTGGGTTAAAAACTTTAGCCTCAGTAGGGCTCCCCCACACACGCAAGTGGTTAAGTGAGGGTACTCTTCCTGTCCACAACTCATACGGTGTTTTGGGCACCAACTTACTTGGTACTCTATTGAGAATATGAATGGCGGTTTTTAACGCCTCCATCCATAGACTCATCGGTAAAGTGGAGTAACTTATCATACTGCGCACCATATCTATTAGGGTACGATTGCGCCTTTTAGCTACTCCATTCTGCTGAGGTTCGCTCGGTGTGGAATACTAGGCTACTATGCCATTCTCCTATAAGAACCTTGCAAAAGGTCCAGGAACTTGGCCATATGGGGTATGCCGACCGTAGTACTCTCCACCACGGTCAGACCTGACTATCTTTATCTTCAAATTGTGTTGGTTTTCAACTTCTGCCTTAAATATCTTAAATTTATCCAATGCTTATGTTCTTTCTTTGATTGGATAAATGTAGCCATAACGGGAGCAATCATCTGTGAATGTTATGAATGAATCAAAACCATCCACACTCTTTACAGGAAAGGGACCATAGATGTCTGTGTGAATAATCTGTAGAATTCCTGCGCTTCGTTTGGCATCTTTCTTAATTTTCTTTACATACTTTCCTTTTATGCAATCTCTATATTGTTCTAAATCTGAGAGCTCTAATGGAGGAAGAATATCATTCTTAACTAATCTTTCTATTCTCCCCCTCGAAATATGGCCTAAACGACAGTGCCATAATTTCGACAACGCATCGTGAGCTCTCTTTCGTTTTCTATTTGCATTGTTCGATGAGGATACATTCTCATTCACATCACATACGGAATTCACATTTTCACGAAGTGATAACAAATAAAGCTCGTCTTGTCGGAAGGCAAGACCAATACATCTATTATTAAACAATATATGACATTTGCCATTTCCAAAATGGCAATCATAACCATCATGGTCCAACTTTGATACACTAATCAAGTTTCTTTGCAAAGAAGGTACATAAAGAACATCTCTAAGAAAAAGTATGAAGCCATCAGCAAGCTCTAGCGGAAGATCGCCAACGGCCTCAACATCTGCTTGTACTCCATTTGCGACTTTAATAAAACTTTCGCTTCTTTGCAAAGTTCTCATCGAACGGAATCCCTGTAATGAATTAGCAACATGAATAGTTGCACCTGAATCAATCCACCAAGTAGATTTTGAAAACTTGACATACAAGGATTTATTTACGAACGTAATAATGTTCTCACCTTTATTTTTCTTAATCATCTTTAGGAAATCGGGACAATTCTTCTTATAATGTCCCATCTTCTTACAGTAGAGACACTGGTCTTTATCCACTAGGAATTGCTTGCTCTGAGACTGTTGCATGGGACCCTTTCTAGATGACTTGGAGGAAGAGCTGTTATTATAGTTCTTTTTCTTATCTTTTAGGTAGTTGACAGTACCACCCTGTGAAACTTTTATTCTTTCCTCCTCCTGCACACACATGGCTATGAGCTTTTCTAAATCCCATTTCTCGAGCTATATGTTGTAATTAACAACAAAGGTGTCAAATTCTTTTGGTAAAGAAGCAAAAATCAAATGAATAAGAAACTCATCCTTGAGTGCCAAATCCATTGGTTTGAGCTTAGATGCCAAATTGCTCATTCTCAGTATGTGCTCTCTAATGCCACTGCCGCCACCAGAGTACCTTTCTATGACCTGCTGCTTGATCAGCTGGGTTGCATATGTCTTTGAAGAGCCAGTGAACTGACTCTTTATTCTTTCTAGGTACTCTGTGACTGTGTCATAGTTTGGAATTGAGCCCACTATTGCAGGCTCAATTGTATTCTTTATCACAGCCAAACATTTCTTATTGGCTGTGACCCACTTTCTATTTTCAAGGTCAAAAGACATCTTTACGGGAGCAAAGTCCCGCTCTCTGTTCTGCCATGTAGCATCAGTCTCATCTGTCTCTCTCACCGGTGCCACAGGTTCTTTGGGACACGGTGTGGTGACTACCCAGTCCACCTCAGCCCATATGAAGGCCAAGTCGATCTTTTTCTTCCATTCAATGTAGTTATCCCCTTTTAGAGTGGGGATCTCTTTGATACAACTCATCAAGTTGTATTCGCCTGAAAACACAATTTAAATAGTGTGAGAACACAAATAATAACAACAACAATTGCATGCCTTAGTTCAACGTTGGTCAAAATTAAAACATACAATTGTTCTCTACATTAATTCTACATCACCGTTGGGCAGAAATAGAATTAATGCAAGACAAAACATCATAATATTGCCATTAATCAACATTAGTTAGAATAACAACAATATTATAATCAATTTAAAACATATCCATTTTCAAAATTAAATTCTCCCGTTGGTTCGAATTTAATAATGAAAATTACATCTTTAAATATGCAGCGGAAAAAAATGAACTCATTTTCTTGAATTTTACCCACAGGAAAATCCTCTTTTCTATTTTCTTTTTAGCCAATTTCCATTTTACAGGAAATAAAATTTTTTTACTGGAAAAGGAAAAACAAAATTGACTCAAACAGTACTGACTATTCAGCCCGGCCAGCAAAACAGCCCGGCCCACCTCAGCTTCGCGACGCCCGGCCGCACCCAGGCCGCAACCTGGGCCTAGGCTGCCAATGCTGCGTTGCCACGCGCGCCCGCCTGGGCCGTGAAATGGCCCACTCAATCTCGGCCGTTCGTGCCGATCCGACGGCCATCCGCGCGCATCGCAGGAACAAAACCGGCGACCATTGCGGTGCCCTTGAACCCTAGTGCCATTCGGCCTTCTCCACTCTCTGTCTTCGCCGCTCTCTTTCTCTCTTTTCTCAGCGTAGCCACAGCAGCACCGAGCGACTCAAGCGGCGAATTGGTGGAGCCCTAGCGCCGTCGCCGGCCCCCTCGCCGGCGTGCGCGCTCCCCAGCGGGTGAGCACGCCGCCGTCGAGCGGTCTGGCCATGGCGCCCCTGTGGCTAGATCCCGGTGAGCTGTGCCCCCCTCGGCCGGCCCTTTCTTTTCCTCGCGTGCCGGCGTGCACGACGACAAGGTAAGCCACCCCTTTCCCCTCTTCCCCTCATGGTTTCTTTGGTTCTTTTTCTCGGATTTCATCCGATTTGGAGATTAGGGTTAGGTTTTTGGGGATGGGGTTTCACTATTTACTTTTTCCCAAATTAATTTCGGGATTTAGGGTTTGGTTTAAACATGAAATCGACTTCTTCTTCTTCTTTCTTTAACCCAGTTAGGGTTAGGGTTCAACCGAACCCTTTTCTTTCCTGATTTGTTTAACCTAGTTAGGGTTAGGGTTCATCCGAACGTCGGCCGAAACCCTCTTCTTCTTAGATCCGCACTGGATCTAATCGTCTTTTCCTTTTTCTAAATGGTTCACCCGTTCTAGATCAAAACCCTAGAAAACAAGCTCTAGTACCATTGTTAAGCTATTCAGATCGTCTAGGTAGGGATCTAGCCGGGGTGCATGATAGATCAAAGACCTAGAACTAGTTCTAGTACTACCAGAGAAAAAAACAGAGAGGGGTAGTTTAGGTCTTACGACCTGACACCACGGAAGGAGTAGATCCAGAGGCCTCCATCGGGTTCGCTGGTGTAGTCTACGCACGGGCAGCGATGGTTGGGGAAGAGTCGGTGAAGTTCGGCGACACGGTGAGGTGCAGTGAAGCCGACAGTGATGACGGTGGTGTCTTCCCATCGCTGGCTGCGCACCCTTGCTAGATCGGACTTAGGGTTTGTTGGTGGGGCGGATTGGCTCATGGTGAACCTCATACCTTGAGCCACCGGCCCCCACCACTTTATATAGCGCAGTGCGATAGGGGCCCACCAACCATGTAGGGTTGGGCACCCCCGATCAGGGTGTGTGACCAAGGCCCAATAGGCCGTTGGGCTTATTGGCTGGGAGATCAATCTAACACCCACATGAAGGAGTTGTTCAAGATCCCGACTTTGTCCGTTCCCCGCCCGCCGGCTCAAGCTGCGGCATGGTCAGCATGGACGTCAGGCTCGCCATGTAGCTGGACTGTAGGATGAGCACCACGAACACCCACACCACCACCATGAACCGTGATAGGTTGCTCTTCAGGTTCTCCCCTACATCCACCGAGCGGGCATTCCCGATCCAAGCACGTCGTTACCAATGGGCAATGGCGGATCACCGCAAGCAGCCAAGGTGCAAGCAACAGGGGGAGCGAGCATTACTATGTGCAAGGTTGAAAAGCCGAAGTAGAGGAGGGTGTCGATCTAGTCGGATGGGGGGCCACAGAACTCCTTGTTGCTGCGGGTGCTCGATGGCCTAGACCAAGAAGCCGGTGGTGATGAAGAAGGCGCGGCTTGAGGAAGACCCAGGCGGCGCGCTTGCTGCGCTGGTCGTGCATCGGCACCACCATGGAGATCCCTGACGACATGTGGGGCAGCATGGAGTCCACGTGCTGTGACCGGTCTGATGTGATGGTGATGTCCGCCACCACCGCGTTGAACTCCTGTGGACACGATGCAGCTAACTTAAGCTCAAATCCTATTTTTTGGAAGCCAATTATTGCAAACTCTTGGAGATGGACTTCTTTTATCCTCCCAATACCTTTTGGGGAGTTGCAAAACTACATGTTTTAGGGAGGAAAAATGAGGTACTCTTGGAGATGCTCAAAGGCAATATCTAGGTATTCACAACCCATTGAGCATGTTAGTATAGAGTGTATTAAGCCCAATGCTGCCATCTATCAGGACCATCGTCATTTGGATACTTCCTACCATCGACCACAAGAGGGAAATGGCGGGGATGTGGAATGTGGTCGGGATGATCACACTTGTTAGATGTGATTGTTGACTTTGACCACTTTAAGTAAGTTGGCCGCTAGTTGTAATGAGTTAACGACTTGGACGGCAAGCTTCTGCGTGCGCTTAAATTGATAAGCTTCTAGACCTCCGAAGATCATTATGACGCCCATGAGCTGATCTATGCCCCTGAGCTCAAGGAACTGGTCGCGGGTTCAGAACTGCGACAAGCATCAAGTTGTTCGTCGGAGGTCGATGTTTGGATTTCTGGTGGTTTGGACACTCAAAACACTCAGTGACACATGCAATTTTATCATGGTTCGGCAAGTAGTGTTCTTCGTGTTAGGAATGTCCAATCAGGGGTTTCTTACAACAATGGAATAGTGAAAGCTCTAGTTTGGTTTTTGGATAATGGATAAAACCCTAGGTACGAACCTTTGGCTCTAAGTGAATACGAGATAGTTTGGTACACACCAAGCAGTGGTGCAAATGGATGATGATCATGATGATGGTGATGGCCATGGTGATGATCAAGTGCTCAAGCTTGGAAAAGAAGAAAGAGAAATAAAATAGCTCAAGGCAAAGGTATACTTAATAGGAGTGTTTTGTTTTACCACTCAAGACACCAAGTGGGTGTGAGTGAGCTTAGGATAGATAGCCGTACTATTAAGAGGGGTGACACGCGTATTGAAATGCGGTTATCATAGTGTCACTAGATGTTCTAACTCACTGCATATGCATTTAGATTCTAGTGAGTGCTAACACCCTTGAGAATGCTTTCTGAAAATGTTAACACACGTGCACAATGGTAATACACTTGATGGTTAGCACTTGGGACCAAGGGTGGAGAAGTTTGAGTTGAAAAGGAGGTGGAAACAGGGACCGGACTCTGCCTGGTGGGAGGACCGGATCCTAAGGGGAGAGTTCGGTCCGCCCCTCTACCTAGGCCGAGCGTGCGGCCCTGGTTTTGGATTCAGGCGCGGCATGACCGGATGCGGCGACAAGAGTCCGGTTGTGCCAGCACTGTGCACAGGGGGCTACATGGCATCGCAGGAGCGACTGAACTTTGAAGGTGAGTCTAGTCATGTGTGACCGAACTCAGTTCGAGGGGTCTAGAACCTCTCGGTGTAAAAAAAGCCTCGACCGGACTTTGGCCTTCGGCGGGTCCGGTCATTCCTATTGGCAGGTCCGGTCATTGTTTTGCGTTAGGGCGCTCTCTGTCTCTGCTTTGGACTCGAGCGACCATACCTAGGGGTCGAGGTTCGGTCCAAAGTAACTTAGGCGCACGACTGACTTGACCGTTGCAGATCGACGCTCGGCATTCAAAGACGTTGTTGTTGACGGTCACTAACACCCGTTTTGACCATCAACATTCCACCCAAAAGCATGGCAAAGTGAGGTAAAACATCATCACATGTGAAGAATTTTGTTTATAATTCACCAAGTTCCACGTGTGCTTGTAGAATTATTTGTATGCAGGAAAATATAGCAAAAATAGGCCAAATTGGTGACAAACATGGACACATGGAGCAAGTGGATGTGACAGGAGGTCATGGGTCCACTTGGCAATGCCGCTCGGCCCCCAAGTCGCCCTGCCACATCACCAATCCGTGGGAGCTGCTCTAGAGCCAATGAAAGTGTCTATTCAATTTGGTTTGATCAATGGACAAGATTTGATGATGGTGGATCCATGCGCCCATTGTCATAGACTTGGGAGCCTCCAACAGACTTACCAATTGCCTCACTGTCTGAATTTCAACATGTGCTACCTCTACAACCGCCATTGGGAGCCAACCATCGCCGTTGGATCAAGAGACAGTGGAATGGAGGGCCAGCCGACGCCCCCTAGCGCCACCAGGCGCCCTAGGGCACCCAACATACCTCCTGATGCCTATAAATACCCCCATGCCTCTCTACACTATAAATAGAGGGTGTGGAGCTTAGTGGAGAAGTGCCCTATTCGATTCCAACTGCTCCAAGCTTCTCTTAGCTTTTTAGCTTAGCATTAGCTATAGAGTAGTAGTCTAGTAGCAGAATAGAGCAAGAGCGGAGCTCCTCTCAGAGCCGGAAGAGTCTTCTGGGTCTGGTATAGCTCTTTTGTAATTCTTTCATTTAGCATTTACTTTATTCAGTATTTATTTATGTACTTTATTTTAGTATTATTGCTTTGCTTCACTTAAGTTCTAGTTCATTAGTGTTCATCATTAGTGAGCTTAGGTGCTTATTGTTTGGCATTAGTAGCATATGTTATCTCTTAATTAGTAGCTATTCGTTAGTATTGGTTCCACCATCTGGTTAGGGTGCTTTGATCTCATTTCATCAAAGCTCGGATCGAAGTAGTAAGTTTATAGATTAAGCATGGTGCTTAGGCTATAGATTACCTATGGATACGTCTAGGCCTCTAGATAGATTGTGGTAGGTGGCAAGTGGTGACAGCATTATCCATCCTTTGTATTCCACCACGATAGGTCTAGTTATTAAATCGTAGGGCTCATGACAGACCTTGTCTATTTAACTCTTCTAGTTGGTAGGCGGGCTGTGCCCCGAAGTACTAGCGCATTTCTCCTAGTCATTAGTTTACCCTTAGTTACTTGAAAGATAATTTGCTCGCTCTCTCACCTAGCTATCTCTAGTGTAGCTTGTTTAGTAGTTTAGTTTAGGTAGTTCACATTCAACTTCCACTATCTTTCACCTACCTAGGATACACTTAGGTTTCCCTTAGCAACCTACTAGTAAATATAAATTCTAGCCTTCCGTCTTCCTATGGGAAAAATATAAATTCGACACTCAGTACTCACCGAGCAAAGTGCTACACGATAGTTCTATGCGCTTGTGAAATTCCTCCAGTAGCTAAGAAGTATCAATAAGCATTTCTGGTGCTGTTGCTGGGGAAGGCAACTGGCCTCGGATTTATATTTGTGCTAGTCTTGCTAACTAGTCTTTTAGTTATCTTAAGTAGTTTATCCTTTTTTCCTCATACCCTACCACTACCCTACACGATCATGGGCGATAAGTCCATTCATGGTTTTTCTACACCCTCGCTTGCTAATGTAGCCACCAGACCCAATGTTATCAATGGGGACGCTAACTTTGAGCTTAAGCCAGCGTTAATTACGATGGTTCAGGCTAGTCCATTTTGTGGGAAAGCCCACGAGGATGCAAATGCTCACCTTCAACACTTTTTGGAGATTTGTAGCACATTCACCATTAAGGGAGTGAACCAAGAGGCTATACATCTTCACCTTTTCTCCTTCTCTTTGTTAGGAAAGGCTAAGCAATGGTTTTACTCTAACGCTCTTCACAATAGACTAACACTCTTCATTGTAGACACATGGGATAAGTGTTCCAATGCTTTCCTAGTTAAGTTTTTCCCTATGGGTTAGACTAACGCTCTTCGCAATAAGATCTCTAGTTTTCAACAACTAGCAAATGAATCGATTCCCAAAGCTTGGGAACGAATGCAAGAGTGCATCTCTGCATGCCCACACCATGGCATGGAAGACTGGCTTTTGATCCAGAACTTCTACCATGGGTTAGTGCCATTAGATAGGAGTCATTTAGATGATGTTGCTGGTGGAGCGTTCTTTTTGCTAAGTGTTGCAGATGCCAAGACACTGATAGAGAAGATGGTTTCCAACCAAAGATGGAGCGACGATCGACTCCAACCCCATAAACGAGGTATGCATTCAGTTAAAGAAATTGACATGCTTGTAGCTAAAATGGACCTGCTCGCAAAGCGAGTAGAACATTATGAGAAGGTGAGTGCCCAAGAGACAATCAAAGCCATGGAATCCCACATGACTTGTGAAGTCTGTGGAAATGTTGGACATTCAGGCAATTCCTATCCTGAGATCCAGGAGGACCTCAATTTCATCAACACCGACAATGGGTTCTGTCCACAACAGCATTAAGGCTAGAATGAGCGCTCCAACAATCAGGGAGGTAACAATTATTACTCTTCTCAATGCATGAATAATCAAGGTAATAATAGTTATGCTTTCCTTAAAGATCTTCTTTATAGTCAAAATAGAATGACTGATAGCATTAATAAAAAGTTGCATGCTCATGACAAGATGTTGGAAAATATAAATGCTAAATTGGATGAGTTTTGTCCTGCTTTAAAGAATCAACTTAGTTTTATTAAAATGATAGAAACCCAATTAGCTCAAATTGTTGCTGCTATACCATCCTATGAAAAAGATACAATTCCTGGCAAACCTAAAAGAACCATGGAGACAGCCAACCTTGTTACAGCAAGGTATGGCTATGCTTTAAGTTCTTAGGGTTCCTACTTAGTAGATTCACTATTTACCATTAAGAAAGGTGATCTCGGAACCCCCTTGATTACCTGCTCTATTGGAACTCATACCTTCCATAATGCTCTATGTGATCTAGGATCTAGTGTTAACATAATGTCTAAGGAAACTTATGATAGATTGTTTTACAGTCCCCTAGCTTCAACCTCACTTTACTTACAGCTAGCCGATCAATCCACCCGTTATCTCGAGGGAGTAGCCACTGATTTATTAGTTAAAGTTAGGAGTGCTTATGTTCTAACAGATTTCATGATCTTAGACATGGGCAACGCTAAGGATACACCTTTAATCCTTGGTCGTCCTTTCCTTAATACTGCAAATGCTTGCATATATGTGGCTTCTGGGCAAATCTAATTCCACTTTGCTGGAAGAAAAGAAATATTTGCTTTTACCTCTGGACAACCTCTCTTTGATGAGAAACAGGAAAAGAAGAAGCATCCGAAGAGAATCAAGATGAAGAAACCAAAGCTGATTGAAGAACCAGAGAGGCCTGTTAAGAAGAAGAAGAAGAATAGAAAGAGGAGGCGTAAAAAGATCCATCCTCAAACTGATCATCCCCTGATCCTAACAAGGCCTCCGAGGTGGAACAAGAGGAAACACCTCCGTCCAAGGATGAATGACCTTGAGCCCATCAAAAAGGTAAGTTCTCCATCTATTGCATTTATTTACCACATTTCATTAGTTGCATCTCATATCTAAATTTCCAATAAATTTGCTTTGCATTGCATGATAGGTTAGTTGCATTTAGCTACTCTATGTTAATAAATAAAGTTCTATAGTAGTTATGCATGATAGGATAGATTTGCATTTAAAAAATGCAAAAAAATAATGAATAAAAATAAATAATATTCTGTGTTGACGGTCGTTAACACCAATTATAAACCGTCAACATATCCTGCATATGTACTTAATTCCATCACCAAACATAGGTATAGGGGTTTAAACTAATGAATTCCATGAGGTTTGGTAAATATTTGTATGCAGGATGATTTATCCAGAAAACAACTCCCGGGACCACTGCATACACTCTAAACAAGCAAACCGACGACAACAAGTGATTCAACCCACGAAAACTATGAAAGACGACTCTAGAAGGTTCCAGAAGATACCACGCCGAAGCTTGGGCCAAACGGCCATGAAAGTGGGCCAGACGGCCTAGCCCATAGGCCGGTCGGCCTGCCACGGAGCCCGCTCGCCCTCCGCCGCTTCGTACTCCTTCCAATGATCTACGACGTTGATTTTAAGGCGGTTTTAGGTCGGATATATATATACTTTGATCCAAAGTGCACAAGAGTTGAGTTAGTCTTAGTTATAGTCGGGTATATATATACTTTGATCCTGTGATAAGAATATCATAGGAATCTACCTCATCTGTTGTTCTCCCGAGTTGATTAGTTTACATTATCTTTACAGATCTATCCCCTGAGTGTCATTATGCTTAATTACTATTTATATATTTACCCTCTACTTAAGCTATGCTGGTATGTTGATAGATATTCCTTTGTTACTCAATAAGTCTTACTCCATTGTTTCCATGTGGTAAAATATAAATAACAATACCTGGAATACTCCCGATAAAATACTACAATGGTATTTTGTGCGCTTGCAGAATCCTTCATATTCTTTTTGCGTTAATAAATACCAACAAGCATTTTTTTGTGCCATTGCCGGAGAAACAATTGGCGTAAAGATTTAGATCATTAGCATACCTCTAGCTTTAGTAGGATTACCCATGTTCTGTTGAAATGTGGAATAAGACAGGACAGTAGACGTCGTTTCGACCTTTCAGTAAGCTTTCACAAGAAAAGAAGAAACATTAAAGAACCCCAGGGTGCCTAAACATTCAAGATCCATCAACATTGGAACCCTGCCATCTCATAGGTTTGCATAAACATATATAACCATGTGTAGATTAGAGAAAAGGTCGACGTCACAAGAATTCAAATCACATCTCAAGTGACGAATACAGACGCTGCACTACTCACAAATTCCATCATGTGAGTCATGGTAAGTATAATCAAGAAAGATGAGATAGTCTTGCTCATGGACTTTAAACTTTATGAGTAATTATCTTTTAATTTTTGCATACCACTGCCTGATTACTTTAAATAATTCATGCATCCACTCTGTTTAGTTTGAATTCTCTCATATCAAATTCACAGCATATTTAGTTACCTACATATATCCACTTGCATCCTTTGTCTTAAAAAAAGAAATCACTCACCATGATCATGCTCTTTCATCTCTATTTGAATAAATCTTTACAATGCTTTCATGTTATCTTTGTCTGCTATAGTATGCTTTAGTTTGGGAGTGCTGATCTCACTTGCAAAGGCTTTTTAAATTAAGCGTGGTGCTTAGGTTAAAATGCCTTCCTTAATCAAAGTTAGACATGGGGTTTAGTTTGGTTTTTGAACTAAAACTTATTGTAGTAGATACCGGTTATTTTGTTGGACTAACCCCTGCAGAAAACTCTCAAACTCAAATTGGGGAAGTCCTAAGATAAATTCACACTGGAGATGAAGCAAGGCATATGAATTCCAAAAACTTTGCACAAAGAAGACCTAGCTCATTCTTTTGTTGCAAGTTAACTTAGCCTTGAACCACGCTAGAATGCAGCCAATACATAAAATTTGTTAATAAATAAAATCTATGCTAAAGCAATCCTAAAACCATCCTTTCAATAGCATAGATGAAAACTACAAAAGTTATGGACAACAACCTATAATGCAAATTTATTGTATTCCCTCGGAAATGGGTCCACTAACATTTTGTAGAAAAGAATGAATATAAGTTGTGCTTGTCCATGGTTTGGTATGAACATGTGAACCCAAACTAAACCACCACTTTAGCTATGGAACCAAGAGAAAGACAAGTGCCACGAAAAGGATCTACAATAGAAGCACTCACTCATAGGAAGTGGATGAACAAATCAATGGGCTACAGTAATGTCGAAGGCAATCTAGCATTGAGCCTTTTCGGGACTCAAGCTAGGAGGCTGATGAGAAGCAAGGTGCAACCCACCTCGTATTAGCCAGAATACACCTGCTTCCATCATCTTCAAAAAGACCAGCTCGCACGTCGTCAACAACGACAAGACAATGAGATGCCACTACATCATGGCATACATTCTCGTGCCAACAGACATCATCAATCAATGGTTCACTACTGATTGTGTCTCGTAAGTCTGAGAATGACCATGGTCACACAAAAGACATTTCTAGGTCATTGAAGATGAAGCTTTCACGCAAACACCAATGAAGTTCATTCTTTGATTTTCAAGACGGCTGGCGTATCGCTGACATTGAGCCTTTGGATCATCTTCTCTACCTTGTTGATTAATTTGATTGATTCTTCATCAAGGTTGGAGGTGAAGGAGGAAGATTGATCATCATCACTTGAATCTTCATCATCATCATCATCCTCATCTTCTTCTTCACTTGAGGAGCTTGAGCTTGAGCTTGACTCAACTTTCTTGCCCTTCATCTTTTTCTTCTCACTACAAGTGAGAGCTTTGCCTTTGCTTGATGAAGATGCTTCTCCTTGACCCATCTTACGTGACATTTCAAATGCCACTAGCTTGCCAATGACAATGCCCGAGGTCATGGTGCTCAAGTTCTCCATGTTGTGAAGGATGGTGATGATGCTTGCATATTTCTTTTGTTGTAGAACGAAGATGATCTTCCTTACGATGTCCGCATCATCTAGCTTTAATAGTCCTATTGAATGGAGCTCATTGATAATTAGATTTAATTGAGAATACATATCACGAACAAGCTCATCATCATTCATAGCAAAGGAATCATAATTTTGCTTGGCTAGACAATGTTTTTGCTCACGGACATTACTTATGCCATCATGAAGCTCTTAGAGTTTTAACCAAATTTCATGTGCCATATTTAAGGTGAACACTTGGTTAAACACATCCATGCTAAAGGATTCAAACAAGCAATTCTTAGATCTAGCATTGAAATGCATTTCTTTTTCGTCACTCTTTGTGGGTTTTTCAGGATTCTTGATGGGTTTCATCCCGTCATGAGTGACTCTCCATACACCCAAATCAACCGTCTCAAGGTGTCAAGCCATTCTAGCTTTATAGTATGGGAAGTTAGTGCCGTCAAATTGTGGAGGCCTAGCGGTATTCATCCCAACCACTCTACAATAGCGTCGGCTCAACGATGGTTAAGCCAAAGGTCCAAATATGAGCCAACCGGCTCTGATATCAATTGAAGGGACCGTGACGCCTAAGAGGGGGGTGAATTAGGCAACTTAAAATTCTAACTTTAAACTATGGCCTCTTTTTCAACCTTAGCAAAACCTATGCAAAAGATAAACTATCTAAATGTGCAACTACAGTTTTGCTAGTGTGTTGCTATCTCTACCGCAAATGTAGTAAAGTAATCAATGTAAATGCGGAAGCTAAAGAGCGAGGTAGAGATATGCAAACTCTCGTCGACGACTCCGGTATTTTTACCGAGGTATCGAGAAGCGCGCAAGCTTCCCCCTAGTCCTCGTTGGAGCCCCTCGCATGGAATCCCTCGCAAGGGCCAAGCTCCCGATCGGATAACTCCATGGATAGCCTTGGGTCTTCCCCATGTGCAAGTGGATCTCCGATGTGCCTCTCGGCAAGCCTCTCCCGGATGCTCCCCGCTGTCTTCACTATCAAGCTTCCGGTCAAAACGTCGCGGGCCTTGTTCCCTCCGGTACACGGTGGCGGCCACACCACAAACATGGTTGGTGTGATCTCGCAAGACTTCAAGCCCCTCCGATGTACAACACTTGTGCTCGCAAAGCACGGGGTGGCAAGAGGTATGCAAACCTCACTTAAACACTAGGCAAATACCTAGAGTAAGCGCATAAGCGGTGGTCTAATCAACCTAAGCACTTCGCAAAAGCACTTATGCTAATCACCTAATAAGACACTAAGCACTATGTATGTGGAGATCACTAAAATGGTGTATCAACACCCTTGGTATGTTTCCTCAGCTCCACACTACTCAAATGGCTGGTTGGGGGGGTCTATTTATAAGCCCCACTGAGAAAGTAGCCGTTGGGGTCGAATTCCCGCGAAACTGCTACTGACTGGACGCTGAATCGTCCTGACTGGACGCGTCCGGTCGTCCCGACCGTTGAGCTGGCAATTTACTGATCAGACGCTGGCCAGCGTCCGGTCGCCTGCCACCGGACGCGTCCGGTCACAGATTTGCCGCTCTGGAACCTTACTATAATCGATCGGACGCTGCGTTCCTGCATCCGGTCGGTTGCCGCCAGCGTCCGGTCCTCGCGTCCGGTCGCCTATCTGCCGAGCCACCGGTCTAGCGTCCGGTCCTTGCGTCTAGTCGCATCTGCGAGCTCGTTTCTTCGTGATCTTGCGTACGGCTTGGTTCCTATCTTTATGCTTGGACTTTGCTTTATATCTTGGGTCTTTTCTTGTGCTCCTAAGGTCTTGCTTAAGGTGTTGATCATCGGATCATCACATCGCCTTCGTCTAAGTTACGTCTTGCACCCTATTGAACTACAAAACAAACACTTGCAAATTCATTAGTCCAATTTGGTTGTGTTAGTCATCAAACACCAAAATCCAAAGTAAATGAGCCTAGGGTCTATTTTCCTTACACCCGAGCATTTCTAACTTCGTTCATGTGCATCCATGATATTTATCTTGCGCATACATGCATTAAGTATAGGAATTGGTTGGAACTAATTGTTGCATTATATATCTATTCTGGTCCAGATATCGCACTTGAATCCTAATTAAGTTCAGGAACAGACTAAATGCTTAGCCATGCTTAGTGCGGTAGAAGTCGGGTGATTCCTATCACCTGCGAGCTTTAGGATGAGGTGGATCACGGTTGGCTATATTTGCTATCGTGAAAAAGAATCATGTTAATAATAAATTAAGACCGGGCGGAGTCTTGCGTAGGTTTGGACATAGTGACTCCATCTATGTCGTTTAAGGACCGATACGCTGTACGTCCTTATGTCATGTTGAACGCAGCCTAACATTTAGCTGGTCGGATAACTCATTCCGACCGCGAAGCCTAGTAGCTCGATTCAGGCTGGGGACGCGAGCAGTGGGTCACAATCTGAATGGCAGTAAGGATGTGCGGAGAACCATTGGCGTAAGCCCAAGGGCGGGTTAAGTCACCGAGCACTCATGGCAGAGTGGTTCTCTGATTTTGCGGCACTGATCGGACTCGTAACTCCTGAATTGTACCAAAAGTGACTTGTTTGCAACCCTAACGGGGGAAGCAAGGTTTGTGTTAGGAATACCCCTTCAGCTGGATAGGAATCGATTTGAATTGTCGTCTCTCTCGGATAGTGAGAACTTGACTAAGCAGCGGCAATGTAGATTCAATTAATTTAACGATATGGTTAACTGGATGATGATGATAATGTTGCCACGATTTATACCTGCTATGGTTATTAATGTTTGCATCTTAATAAAATGATTGCTTAGTACAGGTGCTAATATAGATGATAGGTTAAAAGCTAAAAGTCATTGCTAGCTCAGGTTAAGAGTTGATCATTATTACTTATGCTTTTCCGTAAAAAGAAAGTGTTAGTCAGATCAACTAAATTAAGCTATGCATGATCCTTGATGTCTTTTGTTTTGGTTTCCGACGGGTAAGTCTAGCTGAGTACATTCTTTATTCCCTCTTGTTGCAGATGAACTTCTTTATCAGGGCTTCTGTAAGTATTGTCTCCACCTGGCGGGTGACGAAGACTAGATCACGGGCATGATCTCTGTTTATCTTATCCAAATGCTTTTGTGGGTTGTGATCAGCAAGCTGGTACTTGTATTTGAACTCGGGTGTGTGAGTTAAACTATTTGCTTCCGCTACTTTACAAGACTTGTTTTGTAATAACGATGACTCTGAGGTGTTGTAATCTATTTGTAAACCGTCTGTGAAATGTTGTAACATGTGATGTGTTATGTTGAATTACTGTGATCTTGGTTGCATGCAAGTTGGTTTGAAATCATTCATGGTTTTAGTTGATTACCGGGTTTATATGGGCTCAAGTGCGAGAATTTGATTGTTTCGGCAATTGTTTTTGCACTTGTGCTCTTATAAATTAGTCGGTTCTGTGACATACTGTCGGCACGTACTTCTAGTATTATTATGTTATGTAATGTGGCATAGTATTAAACTTTTCATTATGTGGTTGTTTTATTATTTATGGTCTTAATATTCCGTTTAATGATACGGACGTATTGAAATGTGAACACGTGCTGCAAATAAAACATAACGACGTACGACATTATTTAATTCAACACACGAAACAAATGAAATGGCATGTGAGAACATGTATCGAACCTAGGTACAGAGTTTCCTTCGACTAAACCTAACATGCCTTAGGTAATTAAACCAAACAACAAGCACATAGATGTGGCATGTGAATAACATAAAGTCGTCCTAGTAGTGTGGCCACATAGCAAATTATGTTGCACCTTCTCCATAGTAGCCTTCCGTTGTTGTTGTTGGTGGTGGGGGTGACGGGGGAGGTCCCTTGTTCTTGTGGTTAGGGCAGATGCAATATGAATCATTGCAGAGTGCCTCCTGTGAATCGACACCATTGTTGTTGTCGTCCTGTCCGTCGTTCTTGTAACCGCTGCTAACTTCCCTTTCTAGATCGAAGATACGGTCCTACAGGTAGTAGATGTACTCCGCATGAGGATAAATAGGTCGAGGATCGACCCATCTACTGAACCCACAGTTGTCTTCGACCAAAGAAGACTACAATAAGTATGTCGTGTAAATTATATACAAGAGAACATATTGAAGAAACTAGTAGTAATAACAATTACACATGCTCGTGGGTATTTGAAGAAAACGATGACCTCCATCTATTCCCTCGGTGAATATCTGCACTAGGCAGTCCTCACCATGCATGCATTTTGACCACTCTTCTTTTTCATTCATCGTATCCTCTCAGTGGTGCCTCTTTGATGAAATCGGCGCGGCGCGGGCGGCGGCGGCGACGCGGAGCTCGGCTATGCTAGGGCGAGAGAGGAAGCGGAAGAGAGGCGCGGGCCATAGGTATTAAAGGCTCGGCGCCAATCACGGCGCCAATCACTATGGCGCCGAGCTCATCGTGCCCAGAAGCTCGGCGCTAGAGACGCTGGCACCGAGACGTGTTAGCTCGGCGCCAGCACCAATGGCGTCGAGCTAAGGGTTCATTTTCTGAATTCTTTCCGCCAGAAGTCTATTTGTGAGAAACTTAAAAAAAAGGTTCAAAATATAAAAAATTTGGGCATTAGGTTCCTCACCATGCCGTGCGCTCAAACCACCCCCCCCCCCCCCCCCCCCCCCCCCCCCCCCCCACACACACACACACACACACACGTGCCGACATAATTCCACGCCGCCCCCACCACGCGGACGCGGGGGCGACCATTATTCCTCTTCGCACCGCCCGCAGCCCCTGTACCCACGCATTCGCATCCTTCCCCACCCCCACTTCTCACTGGTTCCACTCTCGCTCTCCCAGCCGCAGAGCCGCTCGTGTCGGTGCCGAAGGGCGAAGGCAAAAGGCAATGGCACCCCTCCGCGCGTCCCTCCTCCTCGCCGCGGCGCTGTGTGCGCTCGCGCTGCTCGCGGCGGCGCCGGCCTCCGCGTCGCGCGACCTCCGCCCGCCCCGGGCGGGCTTCGTCGTGCGCGGCCGCGTCTGGTGCGACAACTGCCGCGCGGGCTTCGAGACCCCCGCATCCACCTACATTGCCGGTGCGACGCCTCATAATCCCCTCCCTCTCGTATGACTTGCATTTGCTACTGATGTGCTTTCTTAAATTCGGATAAACTTATTTCCCCCTTCAACCATCTGGATCTGGCCGTGCACATACTGGTTGGTTGCTTTATGAGAGTGTTGTTTGGATGCGCTCCACTGCTATGGGCGTGTGAGGATGGCGTTGAGCCTCTTGCGTCCTTAATAAACTACAAAGTCGGCTGCATGTTAGTGTTGGTTTGTGCAGAAGGTTAGCTTTCTGCTAGCGCCCGTCCTCCTCGTCCATGACAACGGTGCACGTGTAACTTGTTCGATTCCACAGATTTGCTCTAGTTAGATCCACTTGTGATTTCTTTTTTTTTTCTCATTTTGACGGATATCTCGTTCTGATTCGAAATGTCTAGTTGGTCTAGGGGATCTAGCAGATGTGCGCTTAGTACATGCTAGCTAAATGGACATGAGTGTGCAATGTATGGATCCATATGCTTCAAATCTTTCGTTGGTCATGAATAGGCAAGCGAGATCTAGGGTGGGCTATCTCCAACAGGAGACTCATGAGGAAACCCAAACCCAAAATAGGTTTCCAACACAATACCTATAGCCTTCAACAGAGTACCTATATGGAAGACCCATTTTTGGAGTCATGAGAGATATAACCCAAATCTAAGGATCCTCTCTCCTCGAGACCCATTTGCAGAAAGGGTTCTCTTTTGGATTTTGTTGTTGGAGAAGATCAAAAATAGGTATTGAACCATTTGCCTGTAGCGCTACCCAAACGTGAAATGGGTCTTGTATTTTGGGTAACGGTTGTTGGAGACAGTAGGTGCTCTGACCATTGTTCTCGGACCGTGGATTTCTTGGCCGGGACATCGAATAGTGTATGGTTCAGTGTACTCAGTACTCAGTAGTACATTGTTGGACATTGGGGTCTGGATCAGGCCATATTCCTCATGCTTGATGTGCTGCCAATTAATGAATCAGAACCATGAGTCATCTTTAGATCTCTGCACTCGGAAATAGATTAATTATATATCATAGATGGACCAAACATGTTTCTATGGAATGCATGTTTATCTGGTTGTCTAGGCTCTAGGGAGGCAGTCATCACAGAACATGAATAAAAAAATTATAAATACTCAATCTTTGTTGTTCAAACTGTGAAGTTATTGATGTCAAATCGGACAATATTGAAATGGTGTTGACTATCCCAGACTGACATCCATACATCGGACGATATAAAAATGATGTTGACTATCCCAGACTGACATCCATACGAAGACTGGTGTTATATTTGTAGCTGGAGAAGTTTTTCTGAATTTGAGTGAATACGTTAGTTTGCCCCAGGAAGTGCCAAAGTGGTATGTGGCTTAACCTGTATAACTGCTGTCATTCTGGAAGGAGATAATTGCTATCTTTTTGTTGTATTTATACCAGGGAATATGCCACTTTATTCTTTTTGAAGGACAGTTACTTTTGTCTTTCAACAGAACTATACAGTAACATAGCATGAAATTCAATTGCTCTGTATTTTCTGAACTGCAGCTGCGCATGATTCATCTTGCCTGTGTACTGCAAAACAGAGAAATGGAATTAGTGGTCTTCAAGACCATAGGATCTTTTAAATTAGGTGCAACTACAAAACAGTTTTGAGAAGCAATAACTGGCCAAAAGTAAAGTGAAAACAGTACATCCAATTGAAATAAATACCTCTTATGATTCCATTCAATTTCTAAGAAACCATTGCCCTCCTTATAGACTTGCGCAAAAGAACCCTTTCCCTCTTTAGCTGTAAGTTGCATATAATCATGCTACTGGAACGTGCATTTACTTATTCTCATTCAAAGGGCAACTATAATTGATAACCATTGGTCAGGGACACGCAGCCTCGACCTGCAGGGGGGATGACAGCCCCAAGTGGCACTGTTGCCCATGTGAGAACGGCCATGATCGGGGCTGGACCTTAGACTTGTGCTTTGGTGTCGGATAGACAAGGAGATTTTTTTAACCCCAGCCTGAAATTTACTCCCACAGGGAGTTGAACCGAAGACCTGAGTAGTGCTACTAGAGCCACCTAGCCAACTCAGCTAGAGCCCTTTCGCTTTTCCAGTATCAGTAAGAAATGAAAAAAGTATTGTTTAGAGGCATATAGGTTACAATATGTGGCTTCAGAAAGTTTTCAGGTTATTTATATCATGGAGCAAATTTAGTAAGATGGGCCAGGCCTCGCAAAACCTGGCCATTATTAGAATATTATATTGTTAGCAAACAGGGCAATACCTGGCAGGCATGGTATGCATGTTTCATCTATAATGTTGTACTATCAATGTAACATGACTTCATGACATGCATTGAAGACTAAAAGAAGCAGCAGCATTCCTGGAAATGGAATAGACTCGTGATGCAAAAAAATGTTATTTTGTTTTATGGCTAACTGTCATATTGCTTGGTTCACAATACCTTTTGGTTTTGTTGGGACTTGGGAGCATGATTATTAATGCGGTATGGCAAGGCGTGCTGACCCACCCTCTTTCAGATGCCTAGGCAAATAAGGTGTGGTGAGGCGACGCCATACACATACTCTCACGTACAATAGAGCAGAACAAACGTACATTGATACATAGCTTTCTCCTGCCAATTCTAGAGCCGATGCACAAACAGTCACCACCCACTAGCCTCATGCCCAATGCAACTATCCAAGCACAAGCAGCATACCACATCACAGGAGTATATCCAAGTCCAAGATCCAAGCAAGCATGAGAAATATAGTTCAGACTTCTGAACAGAGGAAGGGAGTGGAAGAGCAGAGGAGGGGTGAAGCTGAGGTACCTGTGAGCCGACGTGAAGAGTTCTGGGCTGCTGGCAGGAAAACGAGCAGATGAAAGAGACGGTGAGCCCATGTAGAAATGGAAGCAGGCATGAATTGATGGGGCAGAGGTCGGAGGCGTGCATCAGCAAGCAGAGGTTTGATGTCAGAGGCATGAGTTGATAAAGTGGAGGTCAGAGGTGAAATCAGTGGAGTCTGCAGAGCACAGAGGTGGGACCTGAAGTAAATATATAGGGTGGGGGGGGGGGGGGTGCAATTTATCAATTAAATTCTTATGTACATGGGTGGTGGACAAAATAATCTTAGTACTTATAATTAAGTCACAGTATACAAAATACAATCGACAACAAAATAGCTGACCATAAAAAATTCTCTAAAAAAAGCAACATAAAATCTCGATTGACAACAAAATATTACTCAATCAGCTACTTCTAGTACGCATGCTATGTAGATTTTATAGGTTGACAGTCAGAAAGGCAAAAAGATAGAAGAATCAACAAGACGCAGAGCAACAGAAGCAAAGAAAACAGGCTAACGGAGTAACGGCTGAGCGGTGGGAGTACCATTATACATACGATTGCTGTGTGTGTGTGGGGGGCAGGGGGCATGGCCGGTCTGGCCCCCGGCCGGTCACTGCTACTGCTAGCGGTGACTCGCAAACACAGAGCGCAGGGATATGCAGTGGAGTAGCAGAGACTTGTGGGCTTCAGAAAATCAGAGGCAGCGGGGGTGGGGGGGCATGGTCCATTATGGCCCCCACGTAGCTCCACCAGTGGTGGAGTAGCAGCAAGAGCTGCGAATCCGTGGAGCAGAAGGGGCGGGAGCAGCCGCGGATCAGCGGGCGGAGGTTGGATGTTAGAGGCACAAGTTGACAGAGCGGAGGTCGGAAGCGAAATCAGTGGAGGCTGTGGAGCAGCTGCAGCAGCTGTGAATCATAGAACGGAAGGGGCCAGAGCCGCTGGATGGAGGTGGGCAGGCGCTCTTCCCCTCTCTTCTCTCTTTCCCTCCGCCTCTCTCAATTGGTGAGTTGCTATGGGGCACATTCTCATGGGGAGGTATAGGCGCACAATTTCCCCCTGTGCGCGAAGCTCCCTGCGAGCGCATTGCGTCGCACATCCCTGTGTGTGCCTTTTCACACATGTGGCATCCGTAGATGCCTTGGTGATAAATTTCCATGTGAGGCTACACCATACACACGCATGGAGGTTGTGGCAGATATGGTGCTTCGATTGGAAAAGCAGCCAGAAGACTAGGTGACGCCTAGGCAGGCATGGCTGGGAGCAACAAATTGAGAAAGAAAACTAGAGCCGAGATCTCCAAGTAGGATCGGTGTCCATCTGACAGATAATATTGAAATGAGCTAAAAAATTCGAAAAAGCAACTACTTTATTTTATATGTAATTAAAAGTTTGTGAGCAACATTTAGCTGCCATTCACCTTTTTTGTTTCCTAAACATCTGTACTGCTTGGTTTTATTTTCATTAAAATTTCAGTAGGGGCTTACACCCCTCCTGTTCCATCAAAAAAACATTTAGCTGCCATTTACTAGTCATCTATTTGTTTCTTTGCCGACTGTTAGTGATATGGCATTCTTCTATTTCTTTCTTTGCGACTGTTAGTGATATGGCATTCTTTGTTATTACAGGAGCTAAGGTGAGAGTCGACTGCAAATCGAAAACCACTGGGGCAAAGACATGCAGCTTCGAGGGACATACAGACCGCACTGGCACCTACAACAGTCCTTGTCGCTGATGAGCATGAGCATGAGCTCTGCGAGTCTGTCCTTGTGAGCAGCCCGGACAAGGGGTGTGCCAATGTTGTGGCTGGTCGTGAGAGGGCCCCTGTCTTCCTCACCAGCAACAATGGGGTTGCATCCAACGTTCGTTTGGCAAATGCTCTGGGGTTCCAGAAGGACGTTGCCCTTCCTAGATGCGCACAGATCCTCAAGATGTACCAGGATGAGGATGACCGTGTGTAATTACGCCTGAGTTTAAATGTACTCGGCGAGTTACATATTTATGTGGTGTCTGAAATGTTCTAGAACCTCTATATATATTACTAGAGCAACGATATTGTCGCTTCTTAAGTCTTATATCTTGGCACTAAAGTGTGTGCATGACTGCATGTTTACTGTGGATGTTATAAAAATGGCGTACTCAGTGTAGAGAGCTTTCGTTCTGTGCGGGGTCTGGGGAAGGGTGTCAGTGGCAAGTCTTACCCTCATCTGTGCAATGCGAGAAGACCACGACTCGAACTCGGGACCATTCTGGTCATAGACGGTAAGACTATGGATGTTATGAGCTAATAAATATGTCTGGCTAATGTGATGCGGTTACAAATATAGTCTGGTATGGCTGGGGTTATGACTGTATAGTTTTGATGATCCTTGAGAACACATGATAATATTGCAGGCGCTTTTAGCTATACAAGTTTTTTTTTATTCGTAATATGATAAATACAACATAAGGATGTACAATTCATATAAAAGACAGTCAAAGCTACAACAGAAAAAAAAATAAAGAACAGTAAGACTATTATGGTCTGTTTGGATTCATTCATTTTGGTTGAATTGCAATCTACTATATGGATCTAGCTATTTGGTTTGGAATTTGATATTCTAGCACTTTTCAAAGTTTAGATACCTGGCTTGTGTCTATTAGAATTCTTAATCGTGATTAGCCCATTACGATCAATAGTGTAAAGACATGAACACACTAATTCACAGGTTAATTAGCACATATCTCAATTAGCAGAATATCGTTAGGGTTGATGCCTCCTGGGAGATGGATCACCAGTTACAGATGAACGGTGGTGGCGATGGTCTTCAAGGCCACTACCCGAGCTGACTGGATCGGGAGGTTAGGAGAGGTTACGAGTGCCTTCACTTGATCACCTAATGACATCTCGTGAAGTCTCCTCTTATAGCTCTGGGTAGCCTGGGACCAGGCCTAGTTGTTAGTTAGACGCCCACCGATCATGGGCATTGTATGGCTGTGAAGCCCCATAAGACATTGGTCTATTGACCAAGCCAGAGATCAATTTCTAACATTCTCTCCTTGATCGAATGGCTTAATACATAGTCCAGTCTTAACATCATTAGGTCCACTCTCTGGTAGAAAAGCATATAGAGGTAATATGTTACAACGGTCTGTAAACGCCACTATAACCTTAATACCTACAATATATGTCAATCCACTTTGATAGGATAATCACTTATACATAATGGGAGATGGTCCCTTTACTTATGGTCCAGTTGTGCAGTTTGTTTATATAAATGTGCACATAGAGAGGAGAAACAAACTTGTTTCCAGAATCAAGATTTGAGATCTCAATTTTGTCCCTTAATAATAGGTTGCCAATTATCATTATGTCCGGCAAGATATGAGGGCAAGCCTAAAGTAGGGAATAATCAAACTAAATATATGCTCCACGCATGACACATAATACTCATATGGAGCATATAAGCATAAACATTAGAACATAATTCATTAAACATAACCTTAGACATTATGGCCCCGTTCGCTTCGCTGAAAAAACAAGCAGAAACACTGTTCCGGCTGATTTGTTGTGAGAGAAAAACACTGTTCCGGCTGAAAAAATAAGCTTGAAAAAGACGGATTATAAGAGAAGCAGAAGCGAACAGGGCATGATATCTGATTCTGGAATTCATCTTTCACAATGTCTCGGGTTTGGCAATACCACTTGACATGTTAGCTCGAATAAAATTGCACTCATTATGTAATCAATTTTGGGATAAATCATAAATTCCTTAGTCTTAAATCATAATTCCTTACATGAATCAACAACATGTCACAACTCAGTATACATAATTAATGGTGCCTTGAGAAAACTATTGGAGCCATTCCACATATGGCTCCCCCAGCAAGGGTGAAGATTTAAACTTTATGTGGATTTCATAATATCACCATACCTTGCATAAATTAATTTCTCAGTGCACTTTTATGTGAACAGGTGATCCATTAGTGTCATGCATATCAACGATTTTCAGGGGTCCAGTCCTGAAAAATGTCTGCCAAATATCCCTTTTGCAAAAGATCAAGGGCTCATACTGACTTAAGCATACTTAATGCTTATGAAAGCAGCAAGCGTGAATAAAAACAATCGCCCTTAGTCATGACAGAGTAAGTATTTCCATTAAAACTTAAGTACTCCATCAAAGTATAACTTTTGAGATAAACATAATTCTCATTTTGGACCAATCTTGGTGAATCATAATGTCCAGAATCATGAGAGACATCACCAAGATAATTTGAATGCCTAGGCGAGAAAATAAATCCTAGGTCTTAAATACAATATCCTTATTACTTAATGAGATTTTGTCCACTTTCTTACTCAACTTATGTACCTCTTGTGTAGACACTCATAGCTTTAGAAATATTGAGAAATAAGTGCCACCATTGTCAACATAGTCAATTCCTTACTTTATGAAAAGCCTCTATCACAAGCATTTGCTCCAGTTTCATTATTTCTCTTTGGAGTAACACTTTTATTATGTGAACCCATGATAGCTCACTGTTTTGACTCCATCGGGAAAACAAACATCATTATAGGCTAATTCATTAGTCAGAACCGAGTATGAGACTTTTATCTATCATAGAGAATTGTATGTGTGTGGAGCACAGTGCCAATGTATTAATTAAATATTGGAAGCTGATAAGCCCACTCAATTCAGCTATGTGGTACACTTTGATCAATTATAGTGGTAGTGGTACCCCTTAATCTAGATGGAGATTAAAGAAAATAATAAGATCTTAAGCTTAGTGTTGACATCCATCATAACATAATATAGTTGATAGTAATTTTATATGAAGCCAACTTAGATCTCCATCTAGAAACAGTCAGGCTAAAAAGACATAAGATAGACCAGATGTTTGAATAATAGAGTAAATAACTAAAACTTTGTTCATAGGGACATTACCTCTCATAATGAAGCATACATTCAATTTTCTCAACTGAGACATTATTAAGCATCTCTTTCACTAATGAACCTCTCATAGTGAAGCGTACGTTCAATTTTCTCAATGAGACATTATTAAGCAGCTCTTTCCACTAATGAGACATTCATCTCTTTCACTAATGAGATATTCATTGAAGCATCTCCTTTTTTGAATGGGACGTTCAATACTCCCCCTCGAAATGTGGCAAAACGTTTGTCGGTGTTTCGGATCACTGGCTAGTAAATTTCTAGTTTGCGCGTCTGGCCCCGGATGGTGTGCTCGGAGGACACAAGGATTATACTGGTTTAGGTAGAACGTCTCTACGTCTAGTCTGCCGTTGCTCGTGTTACTGGCACTTGTCTGTAGTAGGGGTTACATATGGGCGAGAGAGGGAGCGGATCCCAGGTCTCTGGTGGAAGGATTGAAAAGTGTTGAGAGTTTGTTCAGCTACTCAGCCGTGTGCTCGTGCCTCTCTCCCTCCTTGGGGCATCATGCTTCCCCTTTTATAGGTGAAGAGAAAGGCGCAGGTTATAGAGAGAGAAAGAGAGAGAAAAGAGGGAAAAGCGAGGGAGAAGAAGGCCTCCAGGGCAGCGACGTCCTTCATCTCCTTTATGCGGGTTCCGCTAGGTTCTGTAGATGATGATGGGGACTGGCTCCATATCATGGCCCTGTTCACCACTAGCGCTATACGCAGGTGTCGTCAGCCGGTCGCGGCGCTCAACTCCGTTTCGGCGAGCGACGTGGTCAACAGGTACTCCTGTCAGAAGTCATACGGGGATTAGGCAGCATAGCGCTGGCACGCCCAAGACTGTTGGCGACATGAGCCCCCAGCTATGGTCCGTCGTGGCCATGGGTCACGTTGAGACGTGCCCGCTTCCCTCCTGGTGTCAGAATTTTGACACTAGGGTCATACTCTTAGACCCATAGTGGTTGGAGGCGGTATGGATCCTCGTCGGACGAGATGAAACCCGCGCTCGAGGGATCTGGTGAGACGGAACCCACGCCCGAGGGTTCTGGCGAGACGGAGCCAACGCCCGAGCGGTTTGGTGAGACGAAGCCTACGCCCGAGGGGTCTGGTGAGACGAAGCCTACGCCCTCAGGGTCGGGCGAGACAGAGCCCACGCCCGAGGGGTTGGGCGAGACAGAGCCCGTGCCCAAGGGGTCGAGCATGACGGGGCCCGCGCCCTCGGGGTCGGGCGAGACCTTAAATACGTCTTGGACCATCCTAGCGAATTAACATTCGTAGCTGTTAACTTCCTTCATCCAGGTATCCCTAATATCGATACCGACAACGTCAGTTCCACAATTCGATGAACTTTCATTAAAGAAAAGACTATAAAGCTATAGTCATGTTTAATGTTTCTAAAATAGTAAGGGAGAAGCAAATAAAATATTTCTCCATATAATAGGAACAATGATTGCGTCATTGGAATAGAGTAATCATAGCTTAAATTTATCCTCATTTCCATGTGCAACTCTAAGACTTCACTTAACTCTTCCTTAAATGTCACTTAACTCTTCCTTAAATGTGAGATTACACAGGTAGCATACGTAATTCTTTATCTTGTTCTTTTGCTAACCTTCTTTATAAATGCACACTTCCTTTTAGCTCAATCAGAGTTCACCTCATCTCTCGTGTTCATTATGGTCGATTACATAATGAAGCAAACTCAAAAGCTTGTACAACTATATGTCTAAACTCTTTAAGTTTTGAGCATTCTTATGATCGATGTAACATCGTAGGATTAGAGAAACATTTCTAATTGTTTCCCCACCATTATTATAAACTTAATGTTGTTGATCCAAAGGATTGCTCCCCAAGACCCTAACACATATGAATATACATGATCGTAAGAGACATTTATTTAGATTGCTCCAATCGGGCATTTGACAAAAGAGAAATTTCATGAACTCTCAACAATGTCCTAATTATCAAAAGATAAGCCTTTCAGAAGGGAGCTCATAATCATGTGCATATACTCACAATATAAGGAAATAACATTATAGTATTAATTATACTCTTTCTTATATGGGTACATGAAAATAGACGAAACATTAATGCCTGAATTTATAACATAAACATATAAGGATACATAATAAGGATAATATAGATACTTTAAACTGTGCATTGTCTACCATGATGCCAATCCTAAGCTGATCAGATTAGCAACATGTGAAAAGACATAATTTAATCGTTCACATCACCATGACAAAGAAAGGTCAGACCCTCACAATAATGCCATTGTCAAAAGGCTCAAAGAGGGTATTAGCTTCATTAATGTAGATTGCTAATGGGTATACGAAATAATTATGACCAAAGCAATAACATAGTTCTTAAGGAAGCAATTATACTTAAGGCATATAGATACGATCAGCGTTGGCTAGAAGATATCCATGTGCCACATTTAACAATCCCATAATGACACTAAATCTCTAAGCAAGATTTCTCGTTGGTTCCATCTTGAATAGAAACAACTTAATCACTTGGGATACATAAGCACAGTAGGTGATGTAATAAACATTAGAGGCACATGAACATAGTCAGCGTTGGCCAGAAAATATCCATGCATCACATCATTATTGCTAAACATCATTATGTCTCCAACTAAGACTTCTCGTTGGTTCCATCCTAATTAGAGCTGACTAAATTACTTGGAAAGGACATAAGGATGACACATGATTATAACAGTGCAACTTAGGTATCAACATGTGAAATCATCCCAAGAACAACATTATTCCTCTAACCAAAATTTCCCGTTGGTTCCATTTTGATTAGAGATGACAAAATCATAACATAATCATAATGCTAGAGACAAGGTGACTCAATAAATTAGCTAATTTGAGTATCAATGCCACATGGTTATAAACAACGTTGGTCAGTAAACAACCATGAGACATTAATCATAATCTCAAAGCTCACAAGTCTCCAAGCTAATGGTACATCAACCAGAGGCGAACTTATGCCATGAGCAGATAAATCATCAGTTACATAAATGCGGAAGCGTTAACTTAGCGTCATATAATTAAGAGGCAACAAATAAATGCCAAAATGACTTATTAAAAATAATGCTTTCTTAATCATCATGTTAGCTTATCTCTTAAATGCACATAAAATAATCAGGGCTCAATTAAGAAATATTCGTAAGCCAGCCTTCACATTACACCCTTAATTCATTAACGAGCAATATGCTTGGCTTAGGGATACACTTAATTCATTAACGGGCAATGAATTTTGATGATCCATAGTTATAATCCCGTAGGTCAGAATACAACCATGAACCATCATCATTATCTTAGTGCCCGAAATAATTGTAGTCCCAAGTCAAAATTTCCCGTTGGTTCTATTTTGACCGGAGACAACATAATCATAATGAGCCAATCAATGATCAATGACAAAACTGTGCATTCTTTCTTAACAGATAATGGCTACATCATTAAACATTATTTATGGGCAATAAACTTATTTTAATGAGGCATGTAACATTAATGAATTAGCATGCAACAAAGATTAAATCCCATAACTTTAGTAACCAGTCCATAATGCCAATGATGAAGCATTTGTCAAGACACACTTAGTCACATAATTGATCTTATGGTTCTCCAATTAAATTTTCTTTATATTAATTGGAGAATCTCATTAAATTTGGTGTGAGTGGATGCTACGTGGCGAGGCAGCGATCAACGTTGAGAGGGCCATCGCCGGGATCCAGGATGTGGCCAGCAGATCTCCGGTGTTACCGGCGGGGTTGCGACCCACCAGAAAATTAATGAGGAGGCGCCTTACGTTGGCTCCGGTGACCATGCACGCTCTGAGGAGATTACAAGCGCAGGATGAAGAAGTAACCGAGAAGGAGGAAGAAAATCGACGCGCGGAGGGATGTGAAGCCCTCTCACGAGCCGTGGCCATGGCTGTGGAGTTAAGCCATCGTCCACATCCAGTGCATGGAGACCGAATTAAGTCCAAGTTCTGGGCGACAGCCGACGAGTCAGATCAAGACGATGGCCCAGATCCATCGACGCCGGAGTTCATCCAGGAGGCTATTGATGCGGGTTTCACGTGTGATCAACTAGCCAAGGCGGAATACGTTCTTCATTCAGGTAAAACTCCATCATCCAATGATCTCCGTCTTCCAAAAACAATTATTGCCGGGATGCTACACGGGAAATTCGTTGGGGAAGCATGGCAAGGTCCATTGCCGGAACCTAGAGTTTCACCGCCAAGAACACTTGGGGATCTTATTGAGAAGGCTATTCAGTGGGATATCAGTCTTCGTGGTGGATAGAGGTCGATACGATCTCCGAGGCCACCTTCGGGATCGGTTCCGGCGAAGCCAGAAAAATTTTCAAATTCTTTTGAATCCCCAGAAGAAACTCCCGATCCTATTTTTCCACCTCTACCATGAAGTGCAACCAAGGTCGCTGCTACGGTGTTTCCAGCCAAGGCTGAGTGCGCCCCGCCTCGTGTGGGGAAGGAAGCAGATCAGTGGGGTAATGGGCTTGATGATCAAGTTTTAATTGGGCCTGGCAAATTTTTTCGACCGACCAAAGGTCTGTGCGCTCTCTTCAGCTGTACAGGAACCAAACACGTAGCAAAGGTCGCGAAGAAAAAGGAGATAGCGCCACCACGAAGCACCAAACCCTCATACGCCGAAGTCGTGCATGAGGGAGAAAATGGCAGAGTTTGGGGTGCTAATGGAGGTGATTTTGGTGGTCGAGGAAGAGGACGAGGAGCAGGTTACAATCTAGGCTTTCAACCCAGCTTCGATCCGGGGTTGGCGGGACGAGGTCGAGGACGCAACCAGCCCTACCCGCGTGGTCGCAACCGCGGGTACGGTGGCCATGGCGGCTATGGGAATCATAATCTCGTCTTCCATGGCCATGGCCGTGGAGGTGGTCGATTCGGAGAGGGCTATGGCGTGCACTGTGGCCGTGGAATTTGGAACCCTAGACGACAGGGTTATGGACCTAATCACGGAGGTTCCAGCAGATCGGGGAGCCATCCGGGGCCTACCATGGCTTCCATGCCAGGGCAGCAGGAGCTGCTGTTGGTGCGGGTCATCATCCGACTGGAGGGGCCCCTGGTGGACAGCTGCAGCCGACCGGGGTCATGCCTGGTGGCCAGTCGCAGTCGACTGGGGTCGTGTCTGGTGGACAGCCAGTGATGACTGGAGCTGCAGTGGGAGGGCAAGTGGCCTTCCAACCAGGTGGCACGACTACGGCTGCCCATACACAGCAAATGGTTAGAGCGATAGGGGATGGCCAGCCGCAGCCGGCCGGCGCAGCAGCCGGTGGCCAGCCACAGCTGGCCGGAGCACCAATAGGCAGCCAACCAATGCCGGCTGGTGCAGGAGCTGGCGGCCATCCTCGACCAGCAGGTGCTGCAGCTGGTGGTCACCCTGGTTAGGCGAATGGGGAGCTAGCTAGAGTCCAGGGGGGTGAGGCGCATGGACCTGTGCCTAACCCCGTGATGCAGATCAACGTACAAACTACAACGGGCAAGGCAACGTCGTCTACAATTGACAATCAGCTGGTGAACACTGTCCCACCAATTTTAAATCCTGCTCATGCAATGCTAGATGTGCCAGAGTCATCTCATAAAGGAGGGAACCATAAAAGCAAGGGTAAACCTTATTGTTATCGTTGCCATACTAAAGGTCATACAATGTCCGTTTGTACCACGGTGCTTTGTTGCGATTTATGTTTTGGTGATCATGTCAAGAAAGTTTGTCCAAATTTGAAAAATCTAAACTCTACTGCTATACCTTGCGGTTATGCAGTAGAAGGTTTGGGCTTCTATTTTATACCTGTGGCAGAAAATCCAAAATTAACTTCAGAGGATAAATCAGCTATGGTACGTGTTTTGGAAGGTTCTCTTACTGCTGATCAATTAGCAGTGGAACTGGACAAACTACTACCTGGAAATAGTTGGGTGATTTCTGAAAAGGATACTAATGCCTTTATCACTAATTTTCCCACATCTGAAGTGCTTAACCACATGGTGAACTGGGGCCCAATGGATACTAAGACCGTGAAAGGAAAGATCTGGTTCGAGAAGGGGGTTGAAAATGAGGTATATAAATATGAAATTGATAAAGTGTGGGTGCAATTTAGGGGCCTTCCAAAAGAATTTTGAGAGTTCCCTATTATTTGGGCAATTGGCACAATTTTGGGAGTTCCTCGTGCGGTGGATATGAAATTCACAAAAAAAAATGGAAGGACCAGAATGAAAGTAGCAGTGCTGAATCCTGATATTATCCCAAATCTAGTGGATGTTGTCATTGGGGATTTTGTTTATGAGCTACAATTCAGTGTGGAGAAAGACATGTCTGATGGTGAGCCCGAGGTCATAGACATGGACTCTACCATGGACGGGGATGAAGATCCAGAAGGGGATCCAGAGGATATGGATCATGATGCTGACAAAAAGAAACAGGAACCAGAGGGACAAGTACCTAAGAAATAGTCTAATGCATCAGTGCCACTGAGCGGACAGCAGGGGAATAACACTGCCGCAGGTGCGCCTACTAAGCAGCTGGCTGCGCTAATGGCTGATATTAGTACAGAGGCAACCGCTGTCTAGAAGGACTTAGTGGTGATCAAGGAAAATTCAGTTAAGCCTATGGTGTTGCTCTCCCAGACTGGAATTACTTCCAGATGGCTCTGCATAGTGGAAAACTAGTATGCTGAATAAAGGACTGGGTAGTGGTACAGTGTCACCAGTGAGATCTAGCAAGAGGAACGCGTCTACATCGGAGCAAGATTCTTTGGAGAAAGCTTCGAAATTAAAAGCGCAGAAAAATCTAGAAAACTCTTCACTCAAAGGTAAAGAAATTCAAACCCAGTCTTTTGATTCTTGTGATGATTCTATTATGTTGCAGTCAGCTAGTATATTAGGTGTTTCTTTTGGGTCCAATGCACAGGAAATTTCAGAATCAATTAAAATTTAAAAAGATCTTGAATCCAGTAGAATAACTTCGACTAATGTGTTAAATATTCAGAATGATGTCATTGATGATACTTCTACTATTTGCTCTTGTGAAGAAACCGTGGACTTAGAGATGCTAAATTTAATTTGTGCTGATATTGCTGAAGATCTTTGTGATGGGGGCTGCGACCCTTTGTGTCTGCAGACCCCTGTATCACGATCTAAGAAGGTTAAACCAAAGAGAAACAATAAAAAAATAAAAATTGTTCAAGATGAAAGGATTTTTTTGGAATTGTAACGGGTTCGTAGATTCAAAGAAATACAGATTTCTATTTGACTTGACAAAAGAAAAGGATTTAGATTTTATTGCTTTATCAGAGACTGGGAGGGCCAGTTTCCTGCAAACAACATTGAATAATATCTGCGCTGGTAGAGATTTTCTTTGGCATTGCATGGCTCAGAGAGGTAGATCTGGTGGCATGATTCTTGTGATAAATCCTCAAATTTTTGATATTGGTCAGATAGAAGAGGGTAACTTTTTTATTAGATTTAAATTACGCCATAAAGAAGATGATTTTAAATTTAATTTATTTTTAGTTTATGGCCCAGCACAGCATGAGTTCAAATCACAATTCTTATTAGAATTGGTTAGAGTATGTTTGAAGGAGACCGTACCTATTATAATGGGTGGTGACTTCAATATTATTCATAGCCCAACTGAGAAGAATAATAGTAATTACAGTGATAGATGGCCTTTTCTTTTCAATGCGGTTATCGATACTCTAAATTTAAGAGAGTTAGAGCTGACAGGTAGAAAGTTGACCTAGGCAAATAATTTGCAAAATCAAACTTTTGAAAAGTTGGATAGAATTTTAGTTTGTACAGACTTTGAAGCCAAGTATCCACTTACAACTGTTCATGCTTTGAGCAGAGAGATTTCGGATCATACTCCACTGTTATGCAACACAAATACTTCTTCTCTGACTTACCAACAACAATTCAAATTTGAATTGGGATGGTTGCTTAGAGAAGGGTTTTGTGATATGGTGCGAGCTGTTTGGCTCAATGTGGAGGTCGAAGGTAGTCCCCTTGAGAGGTGGCAAGCAAAGATTAGGAGGTTGCGTCAACATCTCAGAGGGTGGGCGAAGAATGTAAGTGGTGCTTATAAGAAAGAGAAGAAAGAGCTTCTAGATAAATTAAATGAGTTAGATAAAAAGGCAGAAAATGTTATGCTTGATGGAACAGAATTAAATCTGAAATATGTTTTAAATGAGAGACTTGCTGAATTGCTTAGAGAGGAGGAACTTAAGTGGTACCAAAGAGCCAAAGTAAAGCATCTTATTCAAGGTGATGTCAATACTAAATATTTTCATTTGTTGGCGAATGGTAGACACCGGAAAACTCGGATTTTCCAGCTGGAGGATGGAGATACTATAATAGAGGGTGATGCTCAGCTAAAGTAGCATATTACCAGCTATTATAAAAATCTTTTTGGTCCTCCGGATAGATCTAATGTGGAATTAGATGAGCACCTTGTTCAAGATATTCCACAGGTATCTAATCTGGAAAATGAGTATCTGATAGAGGAGTTCTCTGAATCTGAAGTCAGATCTGCGGTGTTTCAGATGGAACATAATAAGGCGTCGGGACCAGATGGATTCCCATCAGAGTTTTATCAGGTCTTCTGGGATCTATTAAAAGATGATCTCATGGCTCTGTTCATGGAATTCCATGCTAGGAGTTTGCCTCTACACAGCCTTAACTTTGGTAATATAATTTTATTACCAAAAAAGAAAGATGCAAAGGTCATTCAACAATATAGACCCATATGTTTGTTAAATGTTTCATTCAAGATTTTTACCAAAGTGGCAACCAATAGATTAACTACCATCGCCCAGAAGATTATTAGTCCAACTCAAACTGCTTTTCTCCCAGGAAGAAATATTATGGAAGGAGCAGTAATTCTTCATGAGACAATTCATGAATTACACTCTAAAAACAGGATAGGATAATATTCAAAATTGACTTTGAAAAAGCTTATGATAAAGTAAAATGGAATTTTTTACAACAAACTTTAAGGATGAAAGGTTTTTGTGGTAAATGGTGCTCATGGGTGCAGCAGTTCACACAGGGAGGTAATGTTAATATTAAGGTAAATGACCAAATGGGTTCTTACTTCCAAACTAAAAAAGGTTTAAGGCAAGGTGACCCGATGTCGCCAATACTATTTAACATAGTGGCGGACATGCTGGCTATACTAATTGCTAGAGCCAAGGAAGTAGGACAAATTGATGGAGTCATCCCTCATCTTATTCAAGGTGGCTTATCTATCTTACAATATGTGGATGATACAGTGATCTTTTTGAACCACGATGTAGTGAAGGAAGCTAATATGAAATTAATTTTAAGCACCTTCGAACAATTGTCTGGACTCAAAATTAATTTTCACAAAAGTGATTTTTTTTGTTTCGGCAAGGCTAAAGATCATGAAGCATTTTATTCGTAGTTGTTTGGATGTGTGATAGGCAAATACCCTTTCCGCTACTTGGGTTTGCCTATGCATACAAGGAAATTAAGTAACAAAGATTGGTTAACAATTGAAAAGAGAATTGAGAATAAGCTTAGTGGCTGGAAGGGAAAGATGCTTTCAGTGGGTGGTCGCTTGGTATTAATAAACTCGGTGCTTTCAAGCTTACCGATGTTTATGCTATCTTTTTTCGAGATTCCGAAGGGAGTTTTAGAAAAGATTGACTGCTTTAGATCAAGATTCTATTGGCAAGGCGACCAACACAAACGTAAGTTTAGATTGGCTAGATGGGAATTTATGTGCCAACCAAAAGTCCAAGGAGGCTTAGGAATACAGAATCTGGATATACAGAATAAGTGTTTGCTGAGCAAATGGCTGTTCAAGTTGCTAAATGAGGAGGGTCTGTTGCAAGAACTGTTGAGAAATAAATATTTAAAAGACAAACCACTTGGGTGTTGCACAAAAAAACCAACAGATTCTCATTTTTGGAAAGGCCTGATGAAGGTTAAAGATACTTTTTTGAGCCTCGGTACCTTTTAGGTGAAAGACGGATCTCAAACTAGATTTTAGTTTCATACTTGGTTGGGGAACAAACCATTAAAAGATAAATTTCCTACGTTGTTCAATATTATGAGAAGGAAACAGGACTCTGTAGCATCAGTACTTGCATCAGCCCCGCTTAATATTGCCTTCCGCCGTAATCTGGTTGGTAGAAATTTGTGGGATTGGCTTAGAATTATTGCTTCATTACAAGATTTGAACTTACAGGGGGAAAGGGACAAGTTTATCTGGTCTTTGCATTCATCAGGCATTTTTTCTGTAAAATCTATGTATGCTGCGTTAATTAATAATGGGGTCAGGGTGTCCCAAGATTTATGGCAAATTAAAATACCATCAAGAATAAAATTTTTCTTATGGTACTTAAAGAGAGGTGTTATTTTGACTAAGGACAATCTTGCTAGACGTAACTGTAATGGTGATAAGAATTGTTGTTTTTGCCATTATCCAGAAACAATTTGTCGACGAAATATGGTCGGCAGTCTACCTAGGGGTATGCCCAAGGTAGTAGATTATCGGCAGACAGGTGCACAAGCTACGAACGAGATGGTGACGCAAGACAGACACGAGGTTTTATCCAGGTTTGGCCGCCGTGAAGGCATAATACCTACGTTTTGCATCTGATTGTATTGCTGTATGTAAATGAGATGATTTTTGAGAGGGGTCCCCTGCCCGCCTTATATAGTCTGGGGGGTAGGGTTACAGATCTAGAAACTAATCCCAACCGATTATAATTGCCATAGGTGGCTGGATAAGGATTCCTATTCTAACCGACCAGGATCTTGCTTGATCTCCAAGTCTGCCTTGATTCCTTGCGTGGGACTCCGAGTAGATCGACTGGGCCACGCGTCGTCTTCTGGTGGGCCAGACCCCCTGGTCCAGGTTGGCCCAAGCCTAGCCGTAAGGGTATAGGGGTTAATACCCCCATAGCTAGTCCCCGAGCACCATGTATTATGTTGCGACACGCCGTTTGATCTTCTTCGGCTAATGCGGTCTGTCTTCATGTCATCTCCAACTGGTTGAAACATTGACCAAGCAAATGTGCTAGTATTCTGGTCAGCACAGAGAGCAGTAGACCACGATTATAGCCAAAGATTCTGGTTGTCCAAAGAATGCATGGTGCTCTAAAGAAAAAAGAAAAAGATTTCTTTCCTGATCAAGTGTGCCCACTTGTATTTCTGAAAAGAAATATAAGTGACCCTTGTATAATAGTAGTTATGGCCAACAGTCAGAGCGTAGGGGTCGATAAAATAAGCACATTCACCACAAGGTGAAGTGTGTCCACTTAGTCTCCGAGCCTAGTAGTAGGTGACGTAGGCACGTGGTGCCAGGGTCTAAAAAGAATTCCTAGTTTATTTGAGAATCCAATCATCGTACAAGCGATACGAGCTGCACCGGCAGGTGCATCGTACCGATGTAGTCCCCGAGCTTGCTGGAAGGCAAGGTATCAGCCTTGTAGCAAGGTCTAAGTGAGAAAAAATAGATGCCTCTCAACTGTATGTGAGTACAAATCACATGTAGCCGAGGAGAGCAGTCCCCGAGCAATGGTCAAAGAGTGGTTGGGGCAGTCCCTGAGCGCAGCATGGGGAAAATGATGAATCCCCGAGAATAACCATTGTCGGGACAGTCCCCGAGCACAAAAGTAGTCGGGACAGTCCCCGAGCACGAGGGCGGTCGAGATAGTCCCGAGCACGAGAGTGGTCGGAATAGTCCACGAGCACAATGGTGGTCGGGACAGTCCCCGAGCACAAAAAGTGTGGCAAAAAACCATATGCCTCTTTTACTATTATTTTATGTATTTATTTATTTATTTGTTCTGACAAGTCTGGTCTGACACGTCTGGTCAAAAAAGTAGACGGGTATAGCATGTCATACTGCCTTTTTGTCTTGTCAAGCAAAAAGTTGCGTGGCACCTGTCAGTAGGTGCGTCAGCGTGGGCCCTCCCACACTGGCAACGAAGAGGTGCATATATTGGTGTAGATCTCGAGGCTGAGTAATACCGCAAACGTGAAAACAACCGTATATGATAGGTCAGTTACTATCTACTGAACCCCATTGCCATTCGCAACTGTAGCTTTCGTCCTCCTCTCGCCAACCAACCCTAACACATCCAAAATTGCCACCAATCAATCCACCGCCACTTTGACTGCCGCCTCTACTAATCCCCCGCTGCTGTTGAAGATCATAACACTCCCCGTTCACCAGCAAGGCCAGAGTCAGAGGCAGAAAATGAAAGGAAATGGCAAAAAGTGATGCGCAGAAGAAAACAGGGGTCATGGCGAAGGAATGGTGGAAGTCGAAAAGCAATGAGCAGACCATTGAAGACCTCGTCACCATGGGGGTACTCCACAACAAGGAGCTCGTAGGATGGCGTGCGCTAGAGGGCAAGGGTTACCCCGATCCACAACCAGGTGAGATCGTGGTGTTCAAGGATTTCTTTAAACGGGGATTTGGAGTTCCGATACATCCATTTCTTCAGGGGCTCTATCTTTATTACGAGATTGGGATTTGCAATCTGCATCCCAACTCGATCCTCCTTGTTGCAACTTTTATTCATCTGTGCGAAGCATATGGCGGCTTCCAGCCCCATTTCGATTTTTTCCGCCATCTTTTCTGTCTGCGGAAGAAAGGAAGCGGTGGTTCAAAGATAGCCGGGGGTGTATACCTCAACCTCCGTGATGGCATAAAAACCCAGTACCTGTACTGCCCATGGAACATGTCGCTCGATGACTGGTACAAAAAATGGTTCTACATCCGCGAAGAGCCGAACACGATTACGCTGTGCGACGTGAGCTACATTCCGGAGAAGAAGACGAGCTGGTCGGAGAAGCCCGAGCATCTGGGACAGATCCCAAAAATATTTGGAATCATCTCGTGGAAAAAACTGGATGGTCCGAGCATAGTCGGGAGTTTCATTAGTCGACGGGTCCAGCCCTGCCAGAGGAGGGTACATCCTGGCTATTGAGTATAAGGGAGCGCAGACCCGACGAGGACGAGGCAGAGGGCGCTTGACAAAATCAAAGTCAAAGCTAGAATTGGCGAGCTATTTAACTTAGCCGATCCAAATTATGCCAGATTGAATGACATCGAGCATGCTTTCAAGCTTGCCCGACCTCCCCCAAAGGTAACTCGTCTTGCCGCATACCTGTAGTCTTATATTGTGGTAGGGTAAGTGGAAACTTAATATGTTCACTCCCTTTTGTTACCCAGGTTAATGGTTGGGATAGAGCGACAGTGTTTGTGTCGCCACCCCCTGGAGTAGAGTGGCCACAAGGAGCTGATCCCACCACACAGACTAGCATCGAGATCGAGGACGAGGACGTCGACTAGGTGGAGCTCAGAGCTAGAAAGGAGGCAGCGGCCAAAGCTGCTGGTAAGTGGCCGGCTGCCCCCAAATAGTCGAAGAAGAGATCGGTAACCACCCTACTCACTAGGGGAGCGCTAAATATCAATGAGCCTAAGGAGGACCCGGAGGAGAACCCGGCCAGCAAGCGTCGACAGACGATTTTTGCTTGGCCGGACGATGACGCAGAGGAGGGAGAAAACACAGACACCTTTCAACTTGTCCCTCAAAAAAGGAGGAAGCAACTAGAGTCGATGGAGCAAGGTGGGTCCTCCGTGCCTATGGGACCCACATCGCCGATGGCAGTGAAGGATGTAGCCGGGTCAACCTTAGGAGTACTTGGGCAAGGAACGCTACCGACGATGGGAGCGACAACTCAAATGAGCATGCCATCGACCACTACAACACGAAGGACAAGTGGCGGAGGGGTCGAGCACCAAGGCCCAGCGATAGTGCTGGATGTAGAGGGAGACCAGGAGTCATCCGCACAGCACGTGGAGCAAGTACAGCCAAAGAGACGCGCCTTCTCCACATCATTCTGTGCTTCCAACATGTAAGTATTTGTAACCTTGATATAAGTTAGCAATGTGCATTTAATATGATTGCTTTCTAAACTTATCTCTGATGTACTAGCTCGACGTCCATAGAAAGTCCAGACCAGCTAGCTGGAAGTGGCGTGGCACCGCCAATAAGTACAGGGTAGACTACCCAGCAGCCGACCACCGAGGAAGCCATAGTAGAATATCTATCGGGGCCTCAGCAAGCGAGCAGTCAGACAACAGTCCCCGAGCAGGTGGTCGAGGGACTAGCCAAGCCAGGCATGAATGCTCCGAGCGCTAAACCTACTGAGGGCAACACCTCAGCGTCGAGGGTAACAGAGCAGACCGAGGAGCAGCGGCTGGAGGTGAGAGCACAGACCACATTTACCGACGCTGCAGCTCATGGGAAGGCTGTGGTGATCACAGACGCTACTGACACCGAGCCAGCACCAGGACCCGAAGAAGAGCCCACAGAGGACGAGGTGGAGGAGGTCCTAGGCCATCCGCAAGACAAGCGACAACATGTTTATGTGTCGCATTGGCGGAATGACCAATGGGTTATCCATGAGGAAATCCCAGAGGTCGAAGAAACCAAGAAAGTTGAATGGGTGGCGAAGCGACTATTACAGAAGTGCAGGTAAGCTTCGCTACACCCCCTGGTCTTGTGGTCTGGCCATAGTTGTCTTACTTAGCTATCTGCACATAGGACTTAATGAAGACCGCAAGGTACCATAAGAAATGCTTCGACTAGATCGAGGGGATCGTTGTAAACAACAAGGAGCTGACGGCGGAGGTGGACCGCTTGCGCCAGCGACTTGAAGCCGCCGATCATGAAAAGACGGTGCAAGATTCCCAGAACCAGAACCTGGTCATCTAGCTCAGTAAGAAAGAGCGGGAAAGAACAAGTAAGTAGCCATTTTATCATACCGACTACTGACAAGTGCTGTTGCGTTGTTGGTAGTAACAGCTGTAGTGCAGGCTTAGAAGCTGAAGTAATCCGTCTCTGAGAGGAGAACAGTCATGTGGTCGGGGAGTGTGATCGCCTAAATGAGGACAACAGAAAACTGGCGCAAGACCAGTCGTAGCTCCGGGACCACACGACCAAGATGACAGAGGAGCTGAAAGGTAAGTTGTCCAACCGTCTCTGCTCATTTTTGTTGCCTACCGTAGTTTGGCATGGTCTAACTTCTTATGAGCGTGTGCGGTTTGCAGTTATAAAAGTCAATGCAAAGAAGCATCTGGAGGCCATGATGAAAGACCGTGACGGCTGGAAGGCGCAATGCCAAGAGATCACCAAGGACTGTGACACCTAGAAAAGCCGGTGCCAGGAGGTAGCAAAGGGCATTTTGCCGGTCCTTAACCTCATCGATCCAAGACTAGTAGAAGATGTGCTAAGGACGCCGCAGCTGGGATTGATCGAGAGATGCCAAAGGGCATGGGGATGGTTCCAGGGGTTCATGAAGGAGGCAGGTGAGTACGCAGGCGCACATGTGCTAAGCATGGTACGTGCTCACTACCCCCTAATCAATCTCAAGCGCCTGGAGGCTGGATACCCGAAGGAGGTAGATCCAGACAAGGCCGAGGAGCTACGGATGACCCAGCTGGACTTGTCGGCGAAAATAATTGGCGATATTAACCTATGTGGAGGTGCGACACCACTCGTACAAGGAACGCCATCAACAAGTCAGCTGGGAGTGCCATCATTTTCAAGCCAACCAGCAAAGCCTATGGTCTCGACTAGCCAGGCATCGGCAGGGCCATCTTCTTCAGGTCGATCAATGCTAGAGTCCCCGAGACCCTTGCATGATGTCAGGCCCAGTGAGTAGCAGGTGCCACGTGCCCCAACCAGCCAATAGTGTAGGCTATAGCTGTAGAAGAAGATGTAGTTGGGTTATTGTAAACTTGGACCTTTTAGGCAAGCTTGTAATAACATACTTGTATATCAACATAAGCTTGTTTGTTTTGTAGAAAACGTGTTTAAGCTCGGATATCGTGTTGATGTAACTAAGTTAGAACGTGTTGGCGTTCTGTTTAGTTGTACCAGTTTAGTTGACACATCATCTTGAAAGGTTTGTATGGCCCTGGTTTGTCTTGCGGTCGGAGTGTGAGGCGCGTAGCATGTGCACACGTAGAAACACACAAGTCAAACCAGAGAACACCTGCCGATCACCCGTAGCGTAGAGAGCGGATCCCATGCACGCGTTGGGAGGAACCAGAGACAGGGCCTGCTCCGAGAACCCGAGAAGGAATGGTGGTCGGTTTTAACTGGTAGAGTTAGAATAACAATAGACTTCGAAGTGACACATTAGAGTAATCGGAGAAATCATAATAGCTTTATTGAAATAAATCAAAAGTACAAGAGGGGTACATATCTTAGTAGCTAAGCATAGAAACGCCTAAGCTTGTCGATGTGTCAGGAATTGGGTACGTCTGTGCCGTCTAGGTGAGCTAACCTATAAGATGTAGGGCGTGTAACCTCCTTGATCATGAAGGGTCCTTCCCATGGGGTTGTGAGTTTGTGGACACCAGCCTGATTCGTCTTCCACTTCAGGACCAGGTCCCCGACCATGAAGAACCGCTCCTTGACGTTCTTGTTGTAGTACCTGTGCAAAACAACAAGGTATTTGGCTGTACGTACGCAAGAATCAAGCCACTTCTCTTCTGCACTATTCACTTCTAGCTCCCGCACTTCATTGGCCTTGTCTTCGTTGAAGTTCTCTACCCATGCTGATCTGAAGGCTATATCTACTGGGAGCACTACCTTAGCGCCATAAACCATAAAGTATGGTGATACACCGGTATTGCGACTGGGCTGGGTTCTGAGACCCCAGACCACGGCTGGTAACTCTTTGAGCCATCTTCCAGGACCTTGGTCATTCTCTCTGTACATCCTCTTCTTAAGTGCATCCAGGATCATACCAATTGCCCGCTTGACCTGTCCATTAGCTTTACGGTGTGCCACCGAGACGTATTTTACTACTATGCTCCTTTCATCGCAGAAGTCCCAAAAAGCGTTCCCGATGAACTGAGTACCCAGATTAGTGATGATGCTGTTGGGTATGCCGAAGCAGTGGATGACCTGGTCGAGGAACGCGATAGCCTTTTCTAAAGATGCCTTGACCAGGGGCATGTACTCTATCCACTTGGAGAATTTGTCGATCAGCACAAAGACGCATGTAAATTTTCTAGGGGATGGTTTGAAAGGCCTGATCATATCCAGTCCCCAGCATGCGAAGGGCTAAGAGGCTGGTATAGTCTGAATCTCATGTGCTGGTACATGGATTCTCTTAGCAAAAAATTGACAACCTTCACAATGGCGGACTAGCTTCTCTGCATCAGCTACGGCTGACGGCCAATAGAACCATGCTTGGAAAGCCTTGCCGACTAGCGTTCTCAAGGCCGCGTGGTTGCCGCAGGAGCTAGAGTGGATTTTGTCTAGGAGATGTTCACCATCCTCCTAGGTTATACACTTCATCAAGATTTCTTCCTTCGCGTTCTTGCGCCACAATTTGCCATCGACGAGAGATACTACTTACTGCAACGCATCAGGCGTTCGTTTTCTGTCCGATCGGTGTAACCGCTACCATCTGTCAGGTACTTGATGAAAGGTACTCTCTAGTCGGGCTTCTTAGTGGTCGGAGGTGGTTTGGTGGTGTTCGACGTCGGAACCATAGCCACCAATGTCTGGTCTAGAGGCTTGTCAACCATGGGATCTTCTTCTTTGATGGAGGGCGTGAGCAGGTCTTGAACAAATACACCATGTGGGACTTTGGCTCGGGATGATCCTAACTTTGACAGCGCATCTGCTGCTTGATTTTTGTCCTGGACCACATGTGTGTACTTGATGCCATAGAACTTGCCTTCTAGCTTTCTGATCGCTTTGCAGTATGCGTCCATCTTTTCGCTGGTCGTATCCCAGTCCTTGTTGAGTTGGTTGATGACCAGAGCCGAGTCTCTATAAACATAGAGACGCTTGACACCGAGCTCGACCGCAATGCGCAGATCGTGTAGGCATGCTTCGTACTCGGTGGCATTATTAGATGCTGGGAAATAAATCCTAAGGACATATCAGAGCTGCTCCTTGGATGGTGATACGAAAAGGACTCCTGCTCCTGCGCCGTCGATGTTGAGAGAGCCGTCAAAGTACATCTTCCAATACTCGGCAGGCCCCTGAGAGGCAGGTGTGCTTAAGTCTGTCCACTCGACGATGAAATCGACAAGTGCCTGAGACTTGATTGTAGTACGGCTGCAAATTCCAAGGAGAAAGGGCATAGCTCCATTGCCCATTTGACGATGCGCCCATTTGCATCCTTGTTGCGAATGATGTCTCCCAGAGGGTACTCGGTCATGACCACCACATGATATCCGTCGAAGTAGTGTTTCAACTTTCGGGATGTAATTAGTATGGCGTAGATCAGTTTCTAAATCTGTGGGTACCTGGTCTTGGATTCACTGAGCACCTCACTGATAAAATAAATTGGTCATTGTACCTTGTAGACATGGTCGGGCTCATCGCGCTCGACCACCATGGCAGTGGAGACCACTCGATTAGTTGCCGCAATGTAAAGCAGGAGGGTTTCGTCTTCTCTGGGAGCAGTGAGGACCAGAGGTGATGTAAGGAATTGTTTTAGCTGTGTAAAGGCAGCGTCTGCTACCTCCGACCACTCAAACTTCTCGGATGCTTTGAGCAGCTGGAAAAATAGTAGTCCTTTTTCGCCTAATCTGGATATGAAATGACTGAGGGTAGCCATGCATCCGGTAAGCTTCTGAACATCCTTCACCTTTTGGGGCGGCTTCATCTCCAAGACAGCTTTTACTTTCTCTGGGTTAGGGCATATGCCGTTGTGACTGACGACGTTGCCGAGCAGTATACCAGATGGAACACCAAAGATGCACTTCTTTGGGTTTAATTTCAATTGGAATGTGTTAAGGGCTGCAAAGGTACGTTCTAGGTTGTCGACAAAGGTGTATGCTTCCTTGGTTTTAACAACTACATCGTCAACATAAGCCTTGACGAGGTCGTCTTTTATCTCGTCTTTGAGGTAGGCCTGTATGGCGCGTTGGTAGGTAGCCCCAGCGTTTTTGAGCCCGAATGACATGGTCGTGTAGCAGTAGGCGCCGAAGGGCGTGATGAAGGATGTCTTGATCTGGTTGTCCTTTTTGAGAGCGATCTGGTGATAACCAGAGTAGCAATCGAGAAAGGAAAGCAGCTCGCAACCGGCAGTTGAATCTACGACCTCGTCTATGCGAGGTAAGCCGAAGGGGTCTTTAGGGCAGTGTTTGTTGAGATCAGTGTAATCAACGCACATTCTCCATTCCTTATTTTTTTTACGTACAAGAACCGGGTTGGCTAACCACTTCGGATGATACACTTCTTTGATAAATCCGGCTACTAAAAGCCATGTAACTTCTACCCTAATAGCCTCCTTTTTGTCGCGAGTGAACCGTCGTAGCTTCTGCTTGATGGGTTTGGCCTTGCCATCGACATTTAAGGAGTGCTCGATTAAGTTCTGAGGTACACCGGACATGTCAGCGGGTTTCCATGCGAACACACTCACGTTGCTTCTCAAGAACCTGATGAGCGCGTCTTCCTATTTAAGATCCAGGTTGGCCCCGATAAGGGCCGTTTTGCTGGGATCACCGTCGACCAGCTGGATCTCTTTGTGCTCTTTGGACTTGATGTTCTTGCGTGGGGCCTTGAGCTCTAGGATCTCCAGGTGGTCGGCTGGGGTCTGCTTGGCGTCAAGCGTGGTCTCGGCCATGCAAATAGAGAGGTCGTGAGCCTCTGCTATTTTGAAGCTGTCATCCTTGCATGTGTAAGCTGCGTATACGTTGCCCCTGAGAGTTAGACCCCCCTTCTCAGTAGGCATCTTGAGCACCAAATACCTGTAGTGAGGTATGGCCATGAACTTGGTGAGCGCTGGTCGGCCAAGGATAGCATGGTAGGTGCCTTCGAAGTCAGCGACCACAAAGTTGATGTAGTCGGTGCGGAAGTGGTCTGGGGTTCCAAATTGCACAGGTAGCGTGATCTACCCGAGAGGTGTGGAACTATGTTCGGGGAGAACACCCCAGAACTGTGCCTCATATGGCTTGAGATCAGCCTGGGTTATCTTCAGGGCTGGCAAACTGTTCTTGAACAGTATATCGATGGAACTGCCGCCGTCAATCAGCACTCTATCGAACTGAACCTTGTTGATACAAGGATCGAGAACTAGAGGAAAACACCTTGGCTTAGGTATTGCAGCCCATTGGTCCTTTCTACTAAAGGAGATCTCGTGGTGAGACCAAGGATGGAGCCACGGATTGGTGATGAGGTTGTCGGGATTGGCCACATTCAAGCAAGCGTGGGCGAGCAGCTTGCGCTCTTGTTTGGTCTCGATGGACACTCTGCCCCCAATGATGGTGTGGACGCGGTCAGTTGGCTTGACGTACTTATGATGGGGGTCTACGTCTTCATCATCGTTGTCCTCGTTACGCTGCTCCCCTACGTCGTTAGGCTTGTCGGATTTATCCGGAGCCTGTTGGCGCGTGTAGATGGATTTGAGAACACGATAATTCTCCATGGTATGGTTTGACTTGGGATGGAGCTGGCAGGGTCCTTTTAATGCTTTGGCATAGTCTTCTTCATAGTTGCGACGTCCGCCACCTTTTTTAATGATGTTGACTTCGCCGTCATCTTCCCGAGCACGCTTGCCCCTGTAATCGTCACGGCTATTACACTGCTGATTACGCTGGTCGTGGTGGTCGTGAAAATCATTGCGCTGGTTGCGGCGATCAAAATTGTCGTTCCGACCATGGCTGCTGTGGTGGTCGTCGCGGTGTGGGGGGTGGTCGGAGCGTGGAACCCTTACTGCTTCTTTGATGATTATCTTTTTAGCATCATCGGCATCCACATATTTTTTGGCAGTAGCTAGGAGCGCTATGACCGATTCATGTCTTTTATGGAGGAGCTTGTCCCTTAGGGCATCGTGGAAGCAGAGACTAGTGATGAAAGCTTCGATTGCCTTGTTGTCGGAGATTGATGGGACCTTGATGCGCATCTCTGAGAAGCGTCGGACGTATTCGCGCAGTGGCTCATCTTTTTGCGATCTCGAATCCGCTGTAGATCATATTTGTTGCCGGGTTGTTCGCAAGTAGCAATGAAGTTATCGATGAATGCTTGCTTGAGCTCTTGCCAAGAATCAAAGTAGTTTGCCGGCAAGCTAACCAGCCATTGGTGGCATGCATGGCCGACGGCGACTGGGAAGTAATTAGACATGACATGCTCGTCAGCCATGGCTGATCTACACGTGGTTTCGTAGAGCATGACCCATAACTCAGGGTTCTCCTTGCCGTCGTACTTCTGGAGTTTTTTGAGCTTGAAGTTTTTTGGCCACACGACTTGGCGAAGGTGAGGAGTAAACTGCTTCAAACCTAGAGGGCCGTGGGTAGTATCATATTCCATATGGCGATAGCTTTCGTGGGATGCACGATCATTGGCTCTTTGGTTAATGTGATCGCGCAGATCACGTTCTCCGAGGTAATGGCGGAGATCGTTATTGCCATCACGGCGATCCCGATTGCCACCCTGGTTGACCCCACGACTGCGGTTATCATGGCAATTGTCGCGGTTGTCTCGTCGATTATCGTCCCGGTTGTTGCAGCGGTTGTCATCCCGGTAGTCACGGCGGTTGTCGTACCGACCACCATCATGACCACCGTTTCCGCCTTGACGGTTGTCTGGTGGGTCGTTGTTGCGCGAGCCATGTTGGTTGGGTGGCTGTGAGCGACTTGAGTACTAGTGGCTGTGGCTTGATTCGACTGAGACGGATGGAGCCTAGGCTTGGTTTGCAATCTCTGCGGTCTGGGCTATAGCAGCCATCAGGTAAGCTTGTACATCATCACGAATTGCCTGGATTTCCGGGGTATTGGGTAGTCGTTGCATTGTTGCCATAGCAACAACTACGTTGGCGCTTGGATTCCTGAAGACCTGCTTTTCCCCTATCCTATCAAAGGCATTGTTGAGATCGCGTGGCTGGAACCTTATGTGTCATGCCTCCTCTTCTGCCTCGGCTTCGGCTTGTCTACGATTAAACCGGTCAATATTGCGTGCTTCGCGTGCTAGCCTTTCTTGTTCTGTTTCGCCAACTGCCGGTGGTTCGTCATTACTGACGACATTGATCAAGTCTCCTTGCCTTGGTGGGAAGGATGTGAATCGTGGGAAACTCGGGGAGTGGTCTAGGATATCCAGATCGTATTCAACTTCTTCATTGTCACGATGCTGAAGCTTAGTGTGGACGGAGCCAATAGATGCGGTGCTGGACGGGGAGCTTGAATCGCCCTCTTGAACTGTGTGGACCGATCCTTCTTGATATTCCTCAATCCGAACCATGTTGACGAAGTTGCATGGCTTTGGCCGAGGTCGATGTATAAAACACAGATCCGAGCAGCGTTGTATATTGTACGTGACAAATGGAGCGCCCTTTAGGAGTAGACGTGACCACGAGATCCATACCGAGTTGTGCAGGACGACTGGCCCAAGCTGGTCGGGTAGATCTGTTGTGGGTAGTGGTTACCTGCTCGGTATTTGAATCGAATCTACCAGAGCTAGGCTTTCAGCAAGCTTGGTGCCGACCCGATCGATGGAGTCGAGCAGGTCGGTGTTGTCGATCTGTCTCCCTTTGTAGCAAGGAAGCGAACGACGGGTGGTCGGCGTGGCTGAAGACGATGCTGGTGTGGCCGGAGCCAGATCCTACGTGGTCGGAGCCGTAGCTGATGCTGGTGAAGTAGTGGTCGACGCAGATTGGATCCACGCCTCCCCCGTGGTCATGGCGATGAAGTTGTCAAAGCCAGTGGTCCAGGTGATCTGGCCGATGGTGAACGTGAGGCCGTTCGGCGTAGCCATGGAACCAGGGATGATGACCATCTTGTTCGTCTGGGGAGCAGTACGCACACCCCCTACCTGGCGCGCCACTATCGATGAAATATGGTCGGCAGTCTATCTAGGGGTATGCCCAAGGTAGTAGATTATCGACAGACAGGTGCGCAAGCTACGAACGAGATGGTGACGCAAGATAGACATGAGGTTTTATCCAGGTTCGGCCGCCGTGAAGGCGTAATACCTACGTCCTGCGTCTGATTGTATTGCTGTATGTAAATGAGATGACTTTTGAGAGGGGTCCCCTGCCCGCCTTATATAGTCTGGGGGGGCAGGGTTACAGATCTGGAAACTAATCCAAACCAGTTACAATTGCCATAGGTGGCTGGATAAGGATTCCTATTCTAACCGACCACGATCTTGCTTGATCTCCAAGTCTGCCTTGATTCCTTGCGCGGGGCTCCAAGCAGATCGGCTGGGCCGCGCGTCGTCTTCTGGTGGGCCGGACCCCCTGGTCTAGGCCGGCCCAAGCCTAGCCGTAAGGATATAGGGGTTAATACCCCCCACACAATTCAACACCTCTTCTTTCAATGTTATCATGCTAGATTCTTATGGCGCCCTGTACATTTAATGTTTGGCTTATCTCCACCTCTTAGTATTGATGATTTATTTGCAAATTGGTCTAAGGGAGGGAGTAAAAGACATAATTCGTTGTTATTAACTGCAGCAACAGCATTATGTTGGACAATACGGATAACAAGAAATGAGGTAGTTTTTGACAAATGTAAACCAAAAACCTTTTTACAGGTGTTATTTAGGAGAACTTATTGGCTAAGGCAATGGGCCGGAATGCAGCGGCATGACGACACACGACAACAACTCCTTCTTGCTGGTCAACGTTTGGAGACAGCCGCTCTGCATTTTTTTAGTTCCAATGGATGGTTGTCAAATAAGTTTATTAGTCTGTCTTAGTCTGGACTTTCTTTTATGGGTTGTTTTCTTAGTTTGTGGCTGTGAGGTGCCAAGAATTATCCTTTGAATATTGGTTATAAACCAAAATCTTGTAATAATTGGCCTGATTTTACCGCGAGGTAGATGAAGCCGGGTATGAAATATCCTTTATCTAAAAAATGCAAATTAATATCATTAGAAGAAAGTCATAATGGGAAACCCCAAACATAATTCCTTAACCAATAATCCCATAATTAACTTCATTAGTCTCCACTAAATTTTCTAATATCTGAGTTGGAGAGAATACCATAATTTGTATGAGCATTATAGCTTAGTCGTTGGGCAATAAAACTTATTCATATTTGCTTAGCAGTGCCTTAGAAAAATTCATAAGGAATACACTGATTAATATGAAACCCAACAGCCCAGCTTGAGCCAGCTCAATTCTCCATTAAATATCCATCAATTTTTTTGCAACCCAGGAATAACAGAAATTCCATTTTCTATTGGGCTTATCAAACCTCACATGGCAGCTTGCCAATTCTGAATATCGCAGCTCGGGAACCGGAACTCGGCTGTATTGAGCCCAGTCCACGTAAGGCTTCACATGCACCCCCACAGGCCTGTTAAGGACCTGAATGATTTGTGCCCTCGGATCATGATCGAGCGGCTGTCGGCACACACGTAGGGAACAAAAACGTGCTGCCCTTGGAAACCCAAAAAAATCATTCTTCTCCTCTCCCTTCCGAGAAACACGCGAGCGACAGCCACCGGGCATCAGGGCGACAACGCCGAAGACACGAGCGGCTGCGGGAGACAGCATCGGCGAGGCGCGTAGCTGTTGGAGCAAGATGGCACCTGCGCGGGCCCTCTCGTCGGAGCTCGCATGCGGCCTAGCCAGCGCGCGGCTCTGCCCAGTGATACCATTTCTAGAGCCTCTAGATTTGCTTAACTTAGATGAGTGATGTACCTCGTCATGCGTAGTCACGATCACAGCGTGACATGGCCACTGGAGTCATAACAAGGGAAGCCGTGTAGGCGCCCGCTAGGTCATCGAACGTAGCAGCTGTGCAGGTGCGGTGCTGTGGCGGCGGTAAAGACGATGGTGTTTTCCGTTGCTTACAACGCCCCTCTCGATCGGTCTAGGGTTAGGAACTTCGGGGTGCGGCTGACGGCTACCGGTGACCTCATGTCTTATGCTTCAGTCCCCACTGTCCTTTTATTGCATTGCGCGACAGAGGCCTATCAGCCAGGAGAACCGGCTGAGCGCTCCCTGATTAGGGCGCGGATCAAGGGCCCAATTGACCATTGGACCAACTGGTGGAGATTATCCTAACATTCTTCCCCTTGATCTCACCTTATGACTTAAACTCAACTTATTTTATCTTTTTCCCATTCCATCACAGATCCGTGTATAGAGCGTGCCTCATCGTCACGGTCAGTTGCCACTAGATTAAACAACTACAATGCACCTCTTTGTTGTGAAACAGATTCTCAGCTAGGCTCCTAGTATCCAGAAATCATAGCCTTTTCCGTAAACCCATGTCGATTGTGTGTTCTCTGAACTCACGGGTGGTTAGCCTTTGGTAAGCGGATCCGCAAGTACTTGCTTGGTACTCATATGATTAATACTTTCAAAATGATTTTGAATTTTCTCCTTTACAACATATAACTCAATGTCAATGTGTTTGGTAGCATACTTGACCTGTTGTCTTAGGAGTTAACTACTTTAAATGGTTATTGCTATTGAATACCATTGTTAAATCCGGATACTAATTCTCTTAACCTTTTTTTGCCTGTTCCTTAAGCTCCATGTGAAGCTATACTATTGTATGCATCACTGATGACAGCACAACTGTTTCTTTAGAGCTTTTTCATAATAATACTTCAACTATGAGTGTTAGCAACTACTGTAGATTTCACTACACATCTGGTCAAGACTTAACATTTGTACCCTCAACTATTTGAGAGTACTTATTCTTTCTTACTCAGCATGAGGTCTATAATACTTTGCAAAATTGTAAGACATTCTCAACTCTATTCCAATGATCTATATTTTAACTGGACTTTTGCCAAAATATGTCGGATACGTAAACTACGTTAGGGTAAGTTTCTACTTGTACTTGTACACTCATCAAGCTTCCAACAGCTGAAGCATATGGAACCATGTTTATTTGATCGATCTCATATCGGTTCCCGAAACACTTAAAGTTTCCAAATCTATTATCCTTGACTATAGTAGAAGGCGTAGGTTTACCCCCATACATACTTTATTTCTTTAGAATCTTTTTTAAGTATGCCTTTGTGATAATCCTAATACCCCATTTTCTTCTATCTCGGTGAATTTCGATTTCTAGAACCAATAACGTTTCACCAAGATCATTCACATTGAAATCTGAGGACAAACTTCTTCTTCTCCAATGATAGATTAACATCACTACTGGTGAGTAGAATGTCATCTATTCACAGGATGTGAAAAATAAATTTTTCATTCTTGAACTTCGCATAAACGCTATTGTTCTTCTCATTTTCTTTAAAACCCAAACTTTCTTATTGTTTTTATCAACTTCAAATACTACTGCCTTGTGACTTGTTTTAACCCATAAATGGACTTCTACAGGTGGCATCTCATACGTTCTTTTTCTTCCATGACAAAACATTTGGGTTGTGCCATGTAAACGTTTTCATACAAATCCCCGTTGAGGAATGTTGTCTTTACATCCATCTGATGTAACTCTAAATCGTAATGTGCCGATAACACCATTTTAATTCTAAAGAATCCTTGCATGAGACTAGAGAGAAAACTCTCATCGTAATCTATTCATCCCCTTTGCGTAAAATCTTTTGCTACAAGTCATGCTTTATATCTTTCTATATTCCCTTTGAAGTCATATTTTGTCTTGTAGACCTATTTACAGTCTACTGTTTTGGCTTCATCAGGAATTTCTTCTAAGTCTCAAACAATGTTGGTATTCATCGAATTCATTTTAACTTCCACAGCTTCTTGCCGTTTAGACGAGTAAACGCTTCTCATGGCTTTTTCAAATGAGGTGGGATGACCCTCCATTTGAATTTTTCACTAACATAGACTTCATAGTTATCAGAAAAAAACTAGTTTACTAATTCTTTGAGACCTTATGGAGCCTCAGCTACTGGCACTTTCATATGGGGTTGTTGTTACTCTTCATTACCAAGAGGCAATTGATTCTACAGGCTCATGTATTACAAGATCCTTGTTTGCATTATTCATCTTCTTCAAAGAGCCAACAACAGGTATTGTATAAGTTATACAACATCAAAAGGTATTAAGAAATTCGTTATTTTTTAATTACTGAAGTGGGCACGCAATCCCGCTTCTCTTTAAGTCATAGATCTCTACATACCATGCTCCCCAAGATCATCCCATCTTCTAAAAAAGATTATGTACCTTCAAATTTCTTGTTTGGGTTTAATCTGTTAAAACCTGATATGGCGCTTTAAGCATCGCCTTTATATCTTTGAGGCTGACTACACTATCTTTCTATCAGAACTTTAAAAAGTCTAGGAATTTAGGTATTTCTCTGCTTAGGGGGTATCGTTATTATGACCGTTATACTCCTCTGACGGTCACATTCATCTTAATTAACTTTTTTCTCACTCTTAATGAAGAGTATCTTTCTTAATTGATCTCACTATTTCCCCCTCGAAATATGGCATAAACTTTACTGCCATAATTTCGAGAACTATTCAGGAAAACTATGACCGAGGTGACACTTATTACTTACTTCATTCACATGATTACGTCATACAAACAAAGTTATTTCTTGATCCATATAGGAGTACACTTTCCTCATTCTACTCCAAGAACTCAACGAGATCTTTTATTAATTGTACTTTTGTAAGTCACGCTTGCATCTTTTTTGTTATCCTTTGATTAGTATTGACCATGACAGTGCATTTCTATTGTGCCATGGTCAATACTAGGATAGCTTAAGAGCTACCCAAACTTCTCTCGCTATACGGGATACGAAAAACATATGAGGCATCACTAAACTTCTCCCGCTGTACAGGATTAACTAGCATAAGTATGCTAAACTTCTCCCCATGTGAGATAAATCAACATACAATTTACTGTAATGAAAACTTAGTCATGACGACTAAAAACATTCACTTATACTTTATTTTTTAATTAAATCTTTCTATTGGTTCTAATTTAATAAGAAAAATAGTAAACTAACAAAAAACAATCCTGAATTGGCTTAACTCAAGCTTTTTCATTCATATACCCCAGCATTGCAGCCCTGTTAACTTGCAGCCAAGTGATCTTATCGGTTAAAATTAAAACATAGAAGGTACTTTTGCATCAATTCTACATCACCATTGGACAGAAAATAGAATTAATGCATAAAACTCATAAATCATCTTGAAAGACATATAACTACTCTCCAAAATTAAATTCTCCTATTGATTCAAATTTAATTAGAAGATAATCAACATCATTGCAGCGGAAACTTGATAACAAAATACATTCTATTGGTTCAGGGTCATTTCTGGGTCCTTATCTACTCTCTGAAAAATTAACCACGTTCGTGTAAAATTTATCAGAGATTCAAACTTCAAACTTAAACACATTATAATATTGTTATCATTAATTTGGTCAGAAAATAACAATACCATAATTTGACTTAAATAGACTGGACTACTCCTCTAATTTAAATTAGAGGATAAACATAATCATAATTTACTGAATAAATATGACTGCTCTTTAAATTAAATTCTCCCGTTGGTTCAAATTTAATTAGAAGATAATAAACATTAAAATATTGCAGTAGAAACATGAAAAAAAATTGTCTACTTTTCAGAAGCATTTTATTGTACACATCTACTCTCTAAAAAAATTATCCTGTTCATTCAAATTTTGACAGAGATTGAAATTAGACAAAAAATCATCAAAATTTGCTTCTGAAAATAATAAAACAAAAGACCACGTTTACTGTTCATTAGGCACAGCATGGTAAAAACTGGCCCGCGACCCAGCTCTCCAGCGCGCACGCGTGAGACACGGCCCGGCCCAGCGATGTTGCTTCGCTCCACCCGCGGACACGCCTAGCCCAAGAGGCCGGCGGCCAAAATTGCCCCGTTCAATCGTGCGCGCCCCGCGCCGTCCCCGCGCCCAGGCCGTATCCTCGGTGAAAGCATCTAGGCCCCTAGTTGGGTTTCGGTGATTAATGACAATACGTGATTACTGTGACTAACATGTGTTTTGCAGAAATAATTGAGTTAGGTCACGATAATGGAGATCGATTGGGCAACTATGGTTGTCATGCCCCTACGATGGAAATCGTTTCGGTTTTCAAAGGATGGACGACAAGGTTAAGGATGGACTAGTTCTAAGTGTCGATTGGAGTTGGAGAGACACTTATAGTAGTTTAGGACTTTGTTTTTCCTTTGATCGTACTATTAAGGGGCGTATGAACGGGTAGCTTGACCTAGGTGAGTCTAGTGAGTTAGGTGTGGTGCACACTTATTAAAACTAGCACTAGGTAGCTCCCTAACAATCCTTTGATCCAATGGAGCAAACTTCATTCACATATGATCGAGAGTTAGAAGTGAATGGAGGGTCAAATACTGACCGGACGCTGGCTCCGATGTGACCGGACGCTGGCTCAGGGTTCGGTCAGTTCATTTGACCAAGGTGAAAGCGTCTGGAAGTGGCCGGACGCTGCGAGGTCATGTCACTAGACGCTGAGGGCCAGCGTCCGGTCGACTCCAGTAAGGTCCCAAAGAGGGAGAATCCTGATCAGACGCATCCGGTCAATGCTGATCGGACGCGTTTGGTCAATGCTGACCGAACGCTGATCAGGTTCCGGTTACTGACCGGACGCTACTCAGCAAGTGACCGGACTCTGGGGGTCCAGCATCCGGTCGACGTCAGTAAGGTTCCAGCGAGGGAAAAACATGACCGGACGCGTCCGGTCAGTGCTGATCGGACGCTGCCAGCGTTCGGTTAACACTTAACCACTGGAGTTCGGAGTATACTGACTGGTGCGTCCGATCAACATGATTGGAGCGTCCGGTCACCCCGTAGAGTCACATAACGGTTCGTTTTTTAGCCGGTGTTATAAATACCACCTTCACTCGTGTGTGGGGGTACTTTTGCTCATTCCAACAACTGAGAAACTCCTTAGAGAGTGCCAAGAAGAGGAAGGTCCTAGTGAGGTGATTGAGATTTGAGAATCCCAAGAGAGCCCTCATTAGTGAAGATCAAGAGTAGCAAAGTGTGCATCCACCTTCTCATTAGGCTTGTCATGGTCAAGTGAGTGTTCGTGCTTGTTACTCTTAGTGATCACCATCACCTAGACGTCTTGGTGGTGATTGGGAGCTTGGTGATCACCCGGCGGAGCTTGTGGGTGGCCCAACTCAAGTTATGAGCAGTTGTGGGTGATTCACCACGATGGAGTGTCGAATAATCAACCCGTAGAGAGCACTTGATCCTTGCGCAGATCAAGGGGGAGCTACACCCTTGCACGGGTGCTGCAATGAGGACTAGTGGGGAGTGGCGACTATCCGATATCTCGGCAAAACATCACCGCGTTCCTTCCTCTCTATTTACTTTGAGCATTTACTTTGAGTATTTACTTTGAGCAATTCAATTCTTGTCTTTACATTCTTAGAATTGCCATGCTAGAGTAGGATTGGAACTTAGGTTGCAAGTCTTTTGTGCGGTAGAATAATTAGATACACATTCTAGGCACAAGGGGTTAATTGGGCTAACCATAGGATTTAATTGTTGCAAAGAAATTTAGAATTAGCCCAATTCACCCTCCCTCTTGGGCATCTTTATCCTTTCAATTGGTATCAGAGCCTCATGCTCACATATTTAGGCTTTACCGCCTAGAGCAAGATGTCTCACGGGGATGGACCTCCTTCTATCTTTGAGGGAGATGACTTTCCTTATTGGAAATTTTGCATGGAGGCGTATCTAGAAGCTCTAGATATTGGTATACTTAGAGCCGCCTCACAAGGCTTCCCAAAACCTCGGGATGCTACTCACCTACAAGGCGATGAGGTGAATTACGAGAAGTGGAATGCAAAGGCTAGAAACACCATCTTTAGAGGCCTTTGCAAAGATGTGTTCAATCGGGTGAGGAACCACAATGACGCCCATGCACTATGGTCGGACGTTTGTGCGCTCCATGAGGGAACTAAGAGTGAGCGTGAGGAATGCTATCACCTTGTCATGAAAAAGCGCAACTCTTTTGAAATGCTTCCTAAAGAATGTGCTAATGAGATGTATTCACATTTGAATATTCTTGTAGAGGAAGTCAATGGGCTTGGACTCACTCAAATGCAACCATCCGATGTTGTAAGAAAGATCTTGAGTGCCCTCCCCATTGACAAATATGGGCATATTGTGACCGTGCTACATCAAGGTGATCTTTCCACCGCTACACCGACATAAATCTTGGGGAAGATCAATGCTCATGAGATGTACATGCACATCACACCTCAAGATGGCTCATCCTTTACAAAGAAGAAAGATAAGGACTTAGCATTCAAAGCTAGCCAAGAGAAGGGCAAGGCAAGACTTGAGTATGAGAGCTCAAGTGATGATGAAAGTCTTGCTCTCATGGTGAAGAAGACCGCCAAGATGCTAAAGAAGCTCAACAAGAATGGCATCAAGTTTGATGTCAAGAAGAAGTTCTTCACTAGCTCTAGAAGGAAGCCAATCTCTAAGATGGATTGCTTCCATTGTGGAGAACTTGGTCATCTAGCACACCAATGCACTAAGCCTAAGAAAGACAAGTTCAAGAACAAATACAAGGGCAAGGAAGATGACTCAAGTAATGAAGAAGAAGAAGAAGAGAAGAAGAAGAACAAGCCATACAAGAAGAGAGATGGCAAGAAGAGGGATTTACATAAGAAGAAGAAGAGTGGAAAGGCATACATTGTCGATGATTGGCTCACAGACATTGACTCATCTAGTGCCTCATCCGATGATGATAGTGACAATGAGAAGGTGGCCACAATTGTTATCAACTCTTCATCATCTTCATCGCCACCACCGCCATCATCCTCTACACACCTATGCCTTATGGCCAAGGGTGACCGCAAGGTATCTAACAATGATGATAGTAGTGATGATGAGCATGCTAGTGATGATGATAGCGATAGTGATGATGATGAATATGAATCACCTACTTATGATGATCTTGCTAGATTACTAAAACAATACACTAAGATCATTATAAAAACTAGAGCTAAGAATGAAAAACTAGAAGCTAAAAATGATGCTCTTTTAGCAAAATGTGATATAGCCGAAAAGGCTAGTGTTGAGCTTAGAGAAGCAAATGATGCTATAACATCCAAACTCAAGGAGCTCAAATCTTCTAAGAAAGAGCTTAAAGATAAACATGATAAACTTGAGAGGACACATAATGAGCTCATCACTAGCCACAACAAGCTAAGAGAAGAATATACCACTCTTAAGGTTAATCATGATACTCTTGTTATTGCTCAAGAAGTCTTATCCAATGAGCCACATGATACTACTAACGATGTTGTTAAGATTGATATAGCTACATCATGTGATGACTTGATTATTGAGAGCATTGAGCAAAGTTCTAGTAGCAAGGGCAAGCAAGTGGTTGAAGCCGATGATTATGATGATTTTGTCAAGCTCAAGAATGACAATGAAAAGCTCAAGAAAGATCTTGAAGAACTCAAAACCACCAAGTCTATTGTGCTAGAAACTATTGTTCATGATGATGGTTTGATCCTTGAGAATGAGAAGCTCAAAGATGAGAACAAGAAGCTCAAGGAAGAGAAAAACAATGATGCTCTCAAGGAAGAAAACAAGAAGCTCAAGTTGGAGAAAGAGCATCTTAAGATTGGATTGAGCAAGTTCACTAGAGGCAAGCATCTTCAAAGTGAGCTACTAATGAACACTGTCATGAAGATGGATAGAAGTGGCATTGGGTACATGGCAAATAAAGAGAAGAAGGCTCAATCTCAACAACAACAAAAGCCAAAGCCAAAGCCAAAGAAGTGTTTTGAGTGTGGACAAGAAGGCAACTTTGCTCATGAGTGCCAAACTCCACCACCACAACCCTTGCCCAAGCATGCTAGACCTTTTGCCTTTAATGCTCACTACATGCTTAGAAAGGATTCTAGTGGAAAGATGAAAGTGATGTTCTTAGGTCCTCCCAACAAGAATAGGCCTAAGAAAATTTGGGTTGTAAAGTCACTTGTTGAGAAGGTGAAGGGCCCTCAACAAGTTTGGGTTCCTAAAGCTTGATCTCTTGTGTGTAGGTGAACTACAAGACCGATGGACTTCATTGGGTTATTGATAGTGGGTTATTGTCTTGTGATTGTTGATGACTACTCAAGGTATACATGGGTATTCTTCCTTCATGACAAATCCAAAGTTGCATCTTACTTCAAGAAGTTTGCCAAGAGAGCATAAAATGAATTTGAAGTGAAGCTCAAGAAGATAAGAAGTGACAATGGGAAGGAGTTTGACAACACAAACATAGAAGCTTATTATGATGAAGTTGGAATCAAACATGAAGTCTCTGCAACATATACTCCTCAACAAAATGGTGTAGTTGAGAGGAAGAACCGGACATTGATCACTCTTGCAAGAACAATTCTTGATGAGTACAACACCCCCGAAGCTCTATGGGTGGAAGCAATCAACACCGCATGCTATGCATCAAACCGCCTATTCCTTCAAAAGTTCCTTGGCAAGACACCTTATGAGTTGCTCAATGGGAAGAAGCCGGATGTCTCCTTCTTTAGGGTGTTTGGTTGCAAATGCTACACCTACAAGAAGCAGCAACACCTAGGGAAGTTCCAAAGATGTTGTGATATTGGTTTTCTTGTTGGTTACTCATCAAAGTCCAAAGCATATAGAGTATTTAATCATGCCACCGGCTTGGTTGAAGAAACATATGATGTGGAATTTAATGAATCTAATGGCTCCCAAGGAGCACATGAGAATCTTGATGATTTAGGTGATGAACTATTGAGGGAGGCTATGAAGAACATTCCGGTTGGAGACATCAAGCCTAAAGATGATGAAGATGATGTACAAGTGATTGATCCACCTTCTTCATCAAGTGTGCCACAAGATGGTGAAAAAGATGGGAGAGTAGAAAATGAAGATACTCATGTCTCCCATGAACAAATGGTGGTACAAGCACAAGATGTTGATGCTCCACAACCTCCCCCTCAAGTGGTCAATAGAAGAAATACACCTCTACTTTAAGATCATCCACAAGATCTCATCATAGGGAGTCCATCAAAGGGTGTAATGACTCGATCTCAAAAACTTGCTTTATTTATTGCTCATCACTCTTTTGTCTCTTGCTTTAAGCCTACTAAGGTGGAAGAAGCTCTTCAACATCCGGATTGGATAAATGCCATGCATGAAGAGTTGAACAACTTCACCCGCAATGAAGTTTGGACTCTTGAAGAGCGACCTAAAGGTGCAAGAGTCATTGGAACAAAGTGGGTGTTCCAAAACAAGCAAGATGATCAAGGTGTTATTGTGAGGAACAAGGTAAGACTAGTTGCAAAGGGGTTCTCTCAAGTTGAAGGTTTGGATTTTGGAGAGACCTTTGCCCTAGTTGCAAGATTAGAAGCCATCCATATCCTCCTGGCATATGCATCACATCATGAAATAAAACTTTATCAAATGGATGTGAAAAGTGCATTTTTAAATGGCTTTATTAATGAACTAGTCTATGTTGATCAACCTCCCGGGTTTGAAGACCCTAGATATACTAATCATGTTTATAGGTTGTCCAAGGCATTATATGGGCTTAAGCAAGCCCCAAAAGCTTGGTATGAGTGCCTTCGGGACTTCCTCATTGAGAAGGGCTTGACCATTGGGAAGGTCGACACCACACTATTCACCAAGAAGCTTGATGGGCATATCTTCATTTGTCAAGTGTATGTTGATGATATCATCTTTGGATCATCAAATGAAGATTCTTGCAAAGAGTTTGGTGAATTGATGTCGAAGGAGTTTGAGATGTCAATGATTGGAGAGCTTACATTCTTTCTTGGTTTTCAAGTCAAGCAAATGAGAGAAGGGATTTTCATCTCTCAAGAGAAATATACTAATGATCTTCTCAAGATATTCAAGATGGATGAATGTAAGCCAATCAAGACACCAATGCCAACCAATAGACATCTCAACCTAGATGAGGGAGATAACCCTGTTGATCAAACTCTCTACCGCTCTATGATTGGTAGCATGTTATATTTGACCGCATCTAGGCCCGACATCATGTTTAGTGTGTGTATGTGTGCTAGGTTTCAAGCTAATCCTAAGAAAACTCATTTAATTGCCATAAAAAGAATCCTTTGGTATCTTAAGCACACACCAAGCATTGGCCTTTGGTATCCCAAAGGAGCTATATTTAAATTAGTAGGCTATTTCGATTCGGATTATGCCGGTTGCAAAGTTGATAGAAAGAGCACATCCGGAGGGTGCCATTTGCTTGGTAGATCACTTGTGTCTTGGTCCTCCACGAAGCAAAATAGTGTGGCTTTGTCCACCGCCGAAGCAGAATACATTGCGCGGGTGCTTGTTGTGGACAAATACTTTACATGAAACAAACTTTGCTAGACTATGGTGTAGTCATAGATAAAGTACCCCTTTTGTGCGACAATGAAAGTGCGGTAAAACTTGCAAATAATCCGGTTCAACACTCTCGCACCAAGCACATAGATATCCACCATCACTTTCTTAGAGATCATGTTGCTAAAAATGATATATCACTAGAAGGTGTAAGGACCGAGGATCAATTGGCGGATATCTTCACTAAACCGCTAGATGAGGCAACATTTTGTAGATTGCGGAATGAGCTCAATGTGCTTGATTTTAGTAACTTCACTAAAAGATGAGCAGACTCAGGAGCCTCAGCCAGCTCAGCAGACTCAGGAGCCACAGCCAGCACAGCAGTCTTAGGAGGGTGAGTAGGTCTAGCAGACCGAGAGACAGAGCAGGCACCTCAGCCACAGTTACACCGCTCTAGTCATACTCATGTCCTAGTTTTACCGAGGCCAGCCACTCAGCATAGGGGTTCTCATCCACCGCCTCGACCACAGGGTCCGCCTCCAGTGACCCATCTTGACCTAAGGGCCACCACGGCCAAGTAGGTGCAGCAGCTGAGGTTCGTGGACTTTGAGGTGTGGTTTCCACCCAGGAGGGATGAGAGAGCATCAGAGGGATTCTATACACCCCTACAGGAGAACTTCTATAATGCTTATCTGAACAGCAGAGCAGTTTTTAGATCACAGAGGGTGTGCAACATCGAGTCTATTGTTGCAGCAGCTAGAGAGCACATTCACCCCTACCTTGCATATCTGCTAGGGCTGACAGATTTGATTGGACGGACTGGATTATATGTTCCATCTTGGGTTCGTCAGTTCTATACATCTCTCTGGATTGACCCACAGCACAGGTTCATTCACTTTGCATTTGGAGGCAGAGACTACCGGCTAACGAGGACTAGGGCCAGGGAGATTCTGAGGCTTCAGGAGTAGCCAGTCAGGCTCCATGAGGTGTGCTATGGACAGACTGCACCCCCCAGATGCCCTCATGGTGGTATGGTACCGCCTACGGACTTGGTTCGTCACTGTTTCACAGAGCATTTTGGCGAGGGGTCGAGGAGGAACCCCAGTGATCTCACGCCCACCGCTCGTGTGATTGAGGCTATTATGAGAAGGACTTTACTTCTGAGGATGGGATACAGAGAGGGATTGACTCGTATTCAGCTATGGCTTATCAACTCTCTGATGTAGCAGACAGTCTTTGATATCTGGGATCTTCTTCTGTCAGAGATGGAGGACACTATAGCTGAGGGCTTTAGAGGTCATAGGCAGCTACCCTATGCTCACTGGATCACATTCCTTATTCGCAGAACAGTTATAGTTAGGCCGCCTGATATGATGGCTAAGTATAGTGGTGCCACTATAGAGTTTCCTGCTTATAACCTGACTCAGATGATCCACCATAGTACATCACAGGCACCTAGCCAGCTGCGTCATCTCCCAGAGGTGCTAGAGACTATAGCCCAATAGGACAATATTATCAGGGGTATTGCAGCCACAGAGGAGGAGCAGCTTGCTCAGTAGGAGGGGTTGGTCACTAGCGAGCCTAGTGACAGTTCTGATGATGACTACCAGCCTATTCCTCAGATGCCTCCACGATGACATGATGTTGAGGCCAGCAGTTCCAGTTCAGCACCACCTGCCCCGTAGACAGACCCTGCTCTTCATGCTATACTTGAGCGGATGAGGCAGGACCAGGCATGATAGGCTCAGGAGATAGCTGCTACATTTGCTCAGTTCCAGACTCGGCAGGATGAGTTCCAGCGACAGCAGCTTGTTATTCAGCAGTAGACATAGGCACTACAATAGCAGCAGCAGGCTATGCATCAGCAGCAGATCCTCATGCAGCAGCAGCTTCTCGGATTCATGCAGCATGTAGTGACAGCGATTGGGGCACCACCGCCACAGGTTTCACCCTAGCTTGGTCAGCCTGCCACCACGTCGATGACTCTAGCATTACAGCCCAGTGGGCTTCAGAGTCAGGGACAGCCTGTTCAGAGTATGCCCTAGAGATAATCATAGAGATGATTATATTATCTTGTATCCATGTATATTATGAGTTCATTGAATTTCCATTAAAGACAACCTGTATCGATTAGCAATTATGTGAATTGTTTGTAAAACTCTTTTACTTGAATGGTTATTCTAATGTTGTCCTTGGTCAGAGTTCGTGTGTGGACACACATGAATAATAGATCAACACATTATTAGTTGATGACTATGTTTCACAAGTCATAGACATGGAGATGTCAAACTAATAATGTAGGCACATGTATGACATGGGGCTGGACTGACCCAACGTGAGATGTCATTATTATCTCTATTCACATCATGTACATTATGTCCTTAAACCTAAGATTGTTGTATGTATTCAAGATGTGAAACGACCTACTCAGGGACTATCAAACGCTACTCCATAACAGGGTAGTTATAAAGGTGGTTTTTGGGTTTGTCGGGAAACGTGCTATGAGACATAGACAATCAAGATGGAATTTGCCCCTCTCTATATATGAGAGAGATATCACTGGATCACTCTAATGATTAGATCAAGAAATGCATGGCCGTGCTTGGGTTAAGTGTTAACCTATGAGTTGGACCAAATATCGTGAGGCAAGGAAATAACAAGTATGTGGTTTTGTGGTGGTTCGTCTGATATGATCTTTGCATACGCATAGGAGTTGACATGCCTTGCTAGAGGCCGCTATCAACTAATGGCCGAGTAGGAGTACTCGGGCCATGTCTATGTGTGTGTGAACCCATAGGGTCGCATGCTTAAGGGGCTGGAAGCCTAGTTCGGATTAGATCCGAATTAGACAAGGCTTAGGGTTACTAATGGGCCTCCAACTCGGGAGCTCATTAGGGACGACTATAAATATGTGGGGTGCGGCAACGGGGCAAATTGATCCATGCCTTTTGGTAGCTGTCGCCGCCCATCCTACGCCCGCACCTGCTGCTCCTCGTGGACCTAGCAGTCCGGAGGCGCAACACTTCCTCCCTGTACGTGTGGATACCTCAGAGGTGCTGCATCTGGAGCACAAGGACGAACCGCACGAAGGGGACGGACGGACGGACGAGCTCGCAACTGCACGGCACTGCTACAATGTGTTCGACTACATCGAGTCGCTTCCGCTGCACCTGTGCGTCTAGTGGTAATCCCGTGATCTATAACTAGCAGTAGATCCTGGTTTATGAGGTCGAAATTTTTGTTTTCTGGCTAGCGTAGCATCCTCATAACCCTTCAGTGGTATCAAAGACATTACTGCGTCGTTATAGGTTCAGATGAGTGCGTATGGAGATATGCGCGGTTGTAGATGAGTCTCTGATCATGGTTCGTGATTTTACCGTGTTGGTCTTGTAACGATCTACTCGTACCGGTCGGAATTCCACCATCCGAGTTAAGTGATACATGTAAATCCAGTCATGGCAAGATGGAGATCAATTAGATTGATCGAATTGAACCTAGGTCAAGTGCCGAACGCATGTGATGCGCAACGGTGATAGATTGGATCTACTGCCTGGCGCCGGGGTGCAAGAAAAAGTGTTGTTCGGTAAAACAGCCATAACTTTTGCATACGACCTCGGATTGAGACGAATTCTATATGAAAATTGTAGAGAAATTTTTTTTACATCCGACGCTGAAATTACATTTGCAAAAAAAGGCCGGGAAGATGGTGTTTTTGGCGTTTTAAGATTAGACGTCGGAATCGATTAACTCTGTTTTGCAGGAATTTATGACTGGTATAGCCCTTATGTGTATGTGATGCATGTATGTAATTAATTCATGGCTTGCATGTCATGAGTATGACAATATGGCTGGGGCCACTAAGATATTGTCAAATTGATGTGATGGCCTGCGTGCCAAACTGTGATGATCCTATCCGCGACTATGTAATCTTCTTCACTGCCTTGCGTTAGTGATAGCTAGTCTTGGTGGAATCATCACTGAAGGATGGCATACATGGATCATGGAGATGGAGATCATCATGAGGAATAGTTCGATGGAGATGGAGATCCCCAAAGGAACATTGGGCTATACCATGTCATATCCCTGTGTTAATGTTGTTCTTACTATATTCTACTTTCACGTGGGATAATGTTTTTGTCTAAATGCGATGGTGAAGTAGAACGATCCCTCAGCAATGTTTAAGTTAAAATGCTTCCCCAAACCTTGCACTGTCAGGTGTCTTGTACAATTGGTGGTGGGTCTATGAAATTAGGGTGCCACTGGTTTTCCTTGACTAGACAGGTTCGTATCGGATACTTACAGCAGAAGGGTTGGTTACTTGAACAAGGTCATCCTAACGGTTAGGGACCTTGGAGCATGAGTAGTTGGGCACCAAAGCATAGAGATGCTACCCAACAACAAGAGTCATATGTGATATGATTAGCAAAGAGTTGCTTACCAATCTACCATGTCTTCTAGCAGTGATGCTAAAGCTCACTAGTAGACTTGTTAGTTGTGGGTCTTGAATCACTAAGTTTCAATAGAGGGATATAGATTTTAGTGGGAGTAGATTATATTAAAGTTTTAATATTGTTTACTCTATCTTGGATACATTGTATTAGTATTTTGCATTACTTTTGTTGTAGATAAATGGCACCTAGCAATCAACCATTTACTTTGCGTTCAATTCTTGAGAAAGATAAGTTGAATGGAACAAACTATGTGGATTGGATCCGCAACCTGAGAATTGTTCTCAGGACAAAGAAAAAGGAAGAAATTCTAGACACCCTATTACCAGATGAGTCTGCTGATAATTCACCTGTTGCAAAGAAAAACACTTACAAGAAAGCGTGTGATGCTGATCTTGAAGTGAGTTGCCTTATGCTTGCTTGTATGGAACTAGATCTGCAGTTGCAGTTTGACAATAATCATGCAACGCATGATATGATCGTGGCGCTCAATGATATGTTCTAGACTCAAGCCAGGACTAAAAGGTTTAATGTCTCAAAGGCTTTTGCTGAAACCAAGCTGGCAGAGGGCGCAGCGGTTGGGCCACATGTGATCAAAATGGTTGGTTACACTCAGAGGTTGGAGAAGCTAGGCTTCCCAATTGGCCCTGAATTAGCTACTGATTTTATTCTCGCGTCTCTTCCGCCCAGCTATGGAAATTTCATCGCGAACTACCATATGCATGGGGCGAAGAAGGGCTTGATTGAGTTATGTGGCATGCTTAAAATAGCAAAGGCTGACATCAAGAAAGGTGCTGGCAGTAGCCATGTGATGGCGGTCCAAAACAAGCCTAAGTTTAAGAAGAAGGGCAATTCTTGGAAGAAGAAAAAGGGCAAGGCTAAAGATGAGATCTCTAAGCCAAACCCACCTGGGCCCAAGGCTGGACCACCTGTTGATGCTGAGTGCTTTCATTGTCATGGGAAAGGTCACTAGAAGAGGAACTGCAAGCTGTACCTGGAATCCATTAAGGATCGCGGCAGTAAAGGTACTCCTGCAGCTTGTACACTTATTGTTTATGTTACAGACATTTTCCTTGCTAATTCTTATATTAATTCTTGGGTATTTGATACCAGATCGGTTGCTCATATTTGCAATACGATGCAGGGAATGATAAGAAGTAGAAGCGTGGAAAAGGGAGAAGTTGATTTCCGCGTGGGCAATAATGCAAGAGTTGCTGCGTTGAACGTCGGGACGATGCAACTCCACCTCCCATCAGGATTTACTATGGAGTTGAATAATTGTTATTTTATTCCTAGTTTAAGTCAAAACATTGTGTCACCTTCATGTTTGATGAAGGATGGTTATTCATTTGTGGGTAAAGACAATGGTTGTGTGATCTCTAAAAATAACATGTTTGTGGCTTCTCCATCCATTGTGAATGGGTTATTTATTTTAAATCTTGAAGATGGTCCTGTCTGTAATATAAGTGCTAAAAGGCCTCGGCTTAATGAGTTAAGTCCTACCTATATGTGGCATTGTCGTTTAGGTCATATAAGTGAGAATCGCATGAAGAGGCTCCATTCTGATGGGATTTTAACTTCTTTTGATTTTGAATCATACGAGACATGTGAGGCTTGCCTGCTGGGCAAGATGACCAAGATGCCTTTCACAGGTTTTCCTGAGAGGGTGGCAGACTTGCTGGAACTCATACATACTGATGTATGCGGACCAATGAGTACGATAGCAAGAGGCGGATTCCAATATGATGAGGACATGACACCATCGGATACGACCATTGTTTATAAGGTGAGCTCGTTCCTACATTTGCATAGTGATTTTTGGTATAATTCACTTGGTTTCACATGTACATGTCGTTATTTGAATGTAGGTACAAATATGTCTCAACGTGCAAGTTCATCAAAGTTGAATTTTCGGTTCATCGGTAGCTCGACAGTGCTTCATTGGGAAGGCCATAACTCAGCCATCTGGAGTGCGATCAAGGTCAATGAGCACTTGATGGAAAGCTTGTTTGATAAGATTTCAAATAGATCTGGTCTCATCTCAATATCACAACAGCAAGGCCTCCAAACCATCAAGATATTCTGTCGCTATTTCTGCTGGGAGCTACACTGTCGTTATGGGCTTGTTATTCATCCTTGGGTCCTTGGCCCAAGTGGGAGCACACCCCAAGGACTTGGAGAACCCACCAAGAAAGCCCTTGGACGTCCTCCTCCTTGGCCACCACCTTAGGAGGCCAGCAAGAACGTCCAAGCCAAGCCGGAGGCCCAGTCCAACTTTAGCTCGAGTCCATCTCAGGCTCCAGGACCAGCGTGTAGTAAAATGGATGTCCAGGTCGCATACGAACTCCGTTTTTTGATGATCCACATATGGATGGAAAGATAATTTCATAAGGAAACCAATGGAAGTGGTCCCACAGCAAAATTACATCAGAATCAACAGGAATAGTTGAAACAAGTTGACATCTAGAATCTATCACGGCGCTGCGTCGTCGTCTTTTGGGCCATTGGGCCTTGTAACGTGTTGGGACACCTTTAGGACGTGAAGAGGGATCCTTGGACGCCCCTTAGGCTCTATAATCAGTAGCCACCACCTACATTAGGTTTTGGGTTTTGCTTAGATTAATCTGTCAAGAACAGTTTTGCCGTTCATCGGTTTGTGAGACCCCAACTTCGTGAGATAATCATTCATCTGCAATTTGGTTACGTTCTTTCTTGTTCTTGCTTGTGTTCTTTGTTGCGCAGGCAGGGATTAGCCTTCTTGGCGAGGTCAACCTGGTTCGTGACTTGGTTGATAACCAGAGGAGCTGTGGTGCTAAGATTGTAGGGTTCGATCTTTCGATCTGAAGCCAGATCGATGTGTCATTCTCCGCCACAACGATAGTTACCATCACTTGACGGAAGATCGGGATCCCCGTCACCATTAAGTGGTAATCAGAGCTTCAGGTATAGCGTCAAGTTCGCATCTTACCCTTAGTTCGAGTGTTTTTGCTTTTATCCCATAGTCCAATGCCATATTTGTTTCCTATCCTATAACCATCCGCGCCATAGCCTTTGCATGATTCAGTTTCAGAGTCTGCTTTGTTGAGTTTGTGTCCTAGGTCAAAGTCTTGTTGCTGGTTTAGATTGTGTTCTTTTCTAATTTGTGTTGATACCTCCACCCGCCGCTATTCCGTATCACCATCGGTTTGCATCTTGTGTCCACTAAATCCCTGATTCGAGCAGCTTCCTCAAAACAGTCATAACTTTTGTATCCGAACTCGAAACAGGAAAAAATTTATATCTATGGAGAACACCAGAAAATTTTAGATCTATTTCATCCCAGCGTTGCTGGGTTCGCAAAAATTAGATTTGCGAAATTCGATTAGGAAAATTGAGTTTCTGGGCCCACAAGTTTGGTATGCTTTTTAGCACAGTCCTAATTTTCTATAGGCCACATCTTTTATTCAATTGAGCTCAATTTTTTTTGTGGTTTATTCTTGTGTGCTCCTTGCTAAGAAAAAAATATCAAAAGAGGAAAAGCAAGAAAAAAAGATTGGACAAAAAATAAAAGAAAAAAATAGTAAAAGAGAATAGAAGATATCGAAAAGGAGCACATAAGGAACACTCAATAGCTATATTGTTTGTGATACCTTTTGCCTTGTTCACATCCGTTGCTACCTTTGATACTTGTTTTCTTTCATCCTTGTTTCCTCTCTTGTTTATCACAACTGGTGATAGGAACACGTATAGGCCAGCAACTAGGACAAGTGCTCTGGACATTTATTCAATATTGCTGTCTGTCACTGACTTGTGTGCCACATATACATATTTGTTCTTTTGTGTGCCTCCCAAGCTCCACATATACTTTAGATCTGTACAGAAAAAGACCCTTGCAATCTTGGTGTCACACCCTCACAGGTATCACGTACCAGCCACCGGTTGTACCGTCCACTGCTTTGCGTTGGTAAGAACCTTGTAAGAGCTTGATAAGGTGTTTCCTTTTGCTGTGATCTTGAGAGGCAGCACCACTCCACCTATGTAGTAGGATTATTAGGGATAACCTTCACTGTTTGTTGCTATGTTTTGTGTCTACGATGGCAGGTGATGATGAACATAAGACGCCCAAAGACTTCAAGGAGTGCGTCAGCCAAGAGCAACTACAATCTGTTATAGAACATGCTCATAAGGATATGAGCGAGGCAATTGCCAAGGCTGTAACCAACACGCTCAATGACCTCAAGCTCGGTAGCACTCTTGAGAGATTGGACAAAAGAGTGTCCACATTAACCGACAGGATAGTTGCATTGGAAAACTGTCCAGCACCCGATGAAGATGTGAACGACGATGATGAGATGTATGATACCGATGGTAATGTTGATCGAGCAGCAACAAGGAGAAATAGATTACATCTTTGTCTTCACACAAACACCGCAGGTATGGGTGGCGCTCGACACTTCAACCGCCATCAAGGTAATCGTAATCGTGCTCCCAATGATCCTTATGCAAAGGTTAAATTTACCATACCTTCTTTTTCGAGACAATATGATGCTGAGGGATACCTTGATTGGGAGATGACAGTAGAGCAAAAGTTTAGTGCCCACCTTGTACCTGAGCAATATAGAGTTCAACAAGCTACTAGTGAGTTTAAGGACTTTGCCATTATTTGGTGGTATGGGCTAGTTGCAGAGGATGTTTTACCTGGTACATGGGAAGAACTTAAGATAGCTATGCGTGATCGTTTTATTCCTCCTTCTTATAAACATGAATGGCATAACAAATTGCAGTGCTTAGAGCAGGGCAATATGTCTATCCAAGAATATTATACAGAGTTTCAAAAGTGTGCAATACGTTGTGGGATAGTAGAGGACATGGAAGATACCATTGTTCGTTTTTTTGGTGGTTTGAGGCATGAAATACAAGATATTGTTTTCCATAAAGAATTTTATACTCTCAAACGTTTGTTCCAGCTTGCTATGCTTGCAGAAAAAGAATTGCAAGAATGTCAGCAAAAGAACCATACCAACATTGGCGACAACCTCAACTAGATTTTAGCAAGGGTGGAGCAACCATTTGCGAAGGTTGAGACTGCGATAAAAAGGCGAGTGGTTACTTTCGCCACTACAACAACATCTTCACCACCACCACCTCCCACACATACTTTGGAGTCTGGTAAAACTTTAAACCATACTGAAAATGCACAAACTAATAGAGATAGAGCTGCTAATGAAAGGAAATAATTGGATGTTAAATCTGAATTGCCTTTGTCCAAAAATAATTATTCTAATAATGCTAGTGATAAAGAAGAGCTGTGTGAAAATGCTTTTATTATACGTATGCCACAACTAGTGAATGAGTATGATGCTTTGGCTTTGGAACCAATTACTTATGCTGAACATAAAAATTTGCTTCCCATTGCTACCGAAAAAGATGAAAAGAAATTATTGTATTCTTCAAATACTTTGGGTTATATTGAGTTTGATACTTTATATGCTCTTAGTAGTTTAGAAGAGAAACTTAAATGTGTTGAATTGTCATGGTTGTCTACTTGTACATATCATTTTATTGGAAAATATAATTGTAAAGGAGAGTATATGGTGCATCGTGTCTATATTTGTTCAAATCTGAAATCTCCTTATATTGTGCAAAAGTATGATCAACCAAAGGATTGCAATTGCTATAATCTTGTCATGTCGAGTTCTCCTAGTTTTGTTATAAAGAAACATGTTAAATTTCAAGAAGGGGAGCAATGTTGGCTACTACCAACAATGTTTTCTTCAGCTAATCCCAAACCGAGGACGGTTTGTTGTCAAGAAGGGGAGGATGATGAGGACATGACACCATCGGATACGACCATTGTTTATAAGGTGAGCTCGTTCCTACATTTGCATAGTGATTTTTGGTACAATTCACTTGGTTCCACATGTATATATCGTTATTTGAATGTAGGTACAAATATGTCTCAACGTGCAAGTTCCTTAAAGTTGAATTTTTGGTTCATCGGCAGCTCGACTGTGCTTCATTGGGAAGGCCATAACTCAGCCATCTGAAGTGCGATCGAGGTCAATGAGCACTTGATAGAAAGCTTGTTTGATAAGATTTCAAATAGACCTGGTCTCATCTCAATATCACATCAGCAAGGCCTCCAAACCATCAAGATATTCTGTCGTTGTTTCTGCTGGGAGCTACACTGTCGTTATGGGCTTGTTATTCATCCTTGGCACCCTGGCCCAAGTGGGAGCACACCCCAAGGACTTGGAGAACCCACCAAGAAAGCCCTTGGACGTCCTCCTCCTTGGACACCACCTTAGGATGCTAGCAAGGACGTCCAAGCCAAGCCAGAGGCCCAGTCCAACTTGAGTTCGAGTCCATCTCGGGCTCTAGGACTAGCGTGTAGTAAAATGGACGTCCAGGTCGCATATGAACTCCGTTTTTGATGATCCACATATGGATGGAAAGGTAATTTCATAAGGAAACCAATGGAAGTGGTTCCACAGCAAAATTACATCAGAATCAACAGGAATAGTTGAAACAAGTTGACATCTAGAATCTATCACGGCGCTGCGTCGTCGTCTTTTGGGCCGTTGGGCCTTGTAACGTGTTGGGACACCTTTAGGACGTGAAGAGGGACCCTTGGACGTCCCTTAGGCTATATAATCAGTAGCCACCACCTACATTAGGTTTTGGGTTTTGCTTAGATTAATCTATCAAGAATAGTTTCGCCGTTCATCGGTTTGTGAGACCCCAACTTCGTGAGATAATCATTCATCTGCAATTTGGTTGCGTTCTTTCTTGTTCTTGCTTGTGTTCTTCATTGCACAGGTAGGGATTAGCCTTCTTGGCGAGGTCAACCTAGTCTGTGACTTGGTTGATAACCAGAGGAGCTATGGTGCTAAGATTGTAGGGTTCGATCTTTCGATCTTAAGCCGGATCGGTGTGTCATTCTCCGCCACAACGATAGTTACCATCACCTGACGGAAGATCGGGATACCTGTCTCCAACACAATACTTCATAACCTTCACTGATGACTTTAGTAGATATGGCTATGTCTACTTAATGAAACATAAGTCTGAGACATTTGAAAAGTTCAAGGAGTTTTAGAGTGAAGTAGAGAATCAACGTGGCAAGAAAATTAAGGCTTTACGATCTAATCGTGGAGGCGAATATTTGAGCCATGAGTTTAGCAATCATCTAAAGAGTTGCGGAATTGTTCCATAGCTTATGCCACCTGGAACGCCTCAGAGAAATGGCATGTTCGAGCGACATAATCAGACTTTGTTGGACATGGTTCGGTCTATGATGAGCCAGTCAGACCTACCGTTATCATTTTGGGGATACGCTCTAGAAACAACCGCTTCCACATTGAATAGGGTACCATCTAAGTCAGTAGTTAAGACACCATATGAGATGTGGACTGGTAAGAGTCCCAGTTTGTCTTTTCTAAAAAATTGGGGTTGTGAAGTTTATGTCAAACGACTTATGACAGATAAACTAACACCCAAATCAGACAAATGCTTTTTCGTGGGATATCCGAAGGAAACTTTAGGGTATTACTTCTACAACCGATCATAGGGCAAAGTGTTTGTTGCTCGGAACGGTGTTTTCTTAGAGAAAGAGTTTCTCAAAAGAGAGAAAAGTGGACAAAAGGTGTATCTTGAAGAAGTTCAAGATGAGCCAGTTGGGAAGGACTCTACGAGTGATGCTAATGTAGCAAAACAAGTTGAGATACTCGTGGCAATAGAAACACCGCCACAACCATGAAGGTCAGCAAGAATCCATGAGTTGCGTGGGGATTTGTTATTGTTAGACGATGATGAACCTGTGACTTATGCGGAAGCAATGATGGACTCAGATTTCGAGAAATGGCAAAGTGCCATGAGATCCGAGATAGATTCCATGGGAAACAATCAAGTTTGGAACTTGGTTGACCCGCTTGATGGGGTTAGACCCATAGAGTGCAAATGGATCTATAAAAAGAAAAAGGATATGGATGGAAATGTTCACATCTATAAAGCTCGACTTGTTGCAAAGGGTTTTCGGCAAGTTCAAGGAATTAACTACGACGAGACTTTCTCGCCGGTAGCAATGCTTAAATCTATCCAGATCATTCTTGCAATAGCTGCTTATTTCGATTATGAGATATGGTAGATGGATGTTAAAACAACTTTTCTAAATGGAAATTTGGATGAGGACGTGTATATGATACAGCCTGAAGGTTTTGTTGATCCAAACAATGCTGGAAAAATATGCAAGCTTCAGAAATCTATTTATGGGTTAAAGCAAGCATCTCGGAGTTGGAACATTCATTTTGATGAAGTGGTCAAAGGGTTTGGCTTCCGTCAGAATGAAGAAGAACCTTGTGTTTATAAGAAGGAAAGTGGGAGCGCTGTTGTATTTTTGATCTTTTATGTGGATGACATATTATTGATTGGGAATGACATTCCTATGTTGCAATCCATAAAGACTTCATTGGATAATAGTTTTTCTATGAAGGATTTAGGAGAAGCAGCATATATTTTGGGCATCAAGATCTATAGAGATAGATCGAAGATGCTTATAGGATTAAGCCAAGATACGTACATTGACAAGGTGTTGAAACGATTCAACATGGAACAGTCCAAGAAAGGGTTCTTGCCTATGTCACATGGTATGCGCTTTAGCGATAAACAATGTCCTTTGACAGCTGATGAGCGAAAGCGCATGAGTAAGGTTCCATATGCCTCGGCAGTTGGTTCCATCATGTACGCCATGATATGTACTCGCCCAGATGTCTCATATGCTCTAAGTGTTGCGAGCAGGTACCAAGCTGATCCAGGAGAGAGTCACTGGACACTTGTTAAAAACATTCTTAAGTACTTGAGAATGACTAAAGATGTGTTCCTAATCTATGGAGGTGAGGAGGAGCTCATTGTAAATGGTTACACCGATGCTAGCTTCCAAACTAACATGGATGATTCATAGTCTCAATCAGGTTTTGTGTTCACAATAAATGGTGGTGCTGTAAGTTGGAAAAGTTCCAAGCAGGAGACGGTGACCGATTCTACAACAGAGGCCGAGTACATTGTAGCTTCTGGAGCTACGAAAGAAGGTGTTTGGATGAGGAGGTTCCTCATTGAACTTGGTGTGTTTCCGAATGCGTCTAGCCCATTGAATCTACATTGTGACAACAATGGGGCAATTGCACAGGCTAAGGAGCCAAGGAATCACCAAAAGAGCAAACATGTACTGCGAAAATTTCACCTCATTCGAGAGTTCGTTAGACGAGATGAGATCAAGATGTGCAAGATACACACAGATTTGAATGTTGCAGATCCTTTGACAAAGGCTCTTCCACAGCCTAAGCATGAGGCGCACATAAGAGCTATGGGTATTAGATATCTTCTAGATTAACTCTAGTGCAAGTGGGAGATTGTTAGGAGTATGCCCTAGAGATAATCATAGAGATGATTATATTGCCTTGAATCCATGATATATTATGAGTTCATTGAATTTCCATTAAAGACAACCTGTATCGATTAGCAATTATGTGAATTGTTTGTGAAACTCTTTTACTTGAATGGTTATTCTAATGTTGTCCCTGGTCAGAGTTCGTGTGTGGACATACATGAATAATGGATCAGCACATTATTAGTTGATGACTATGTTTCACAAGTCATAGACATGGAGATGTCAAACTAATAATGTGGGTACATGTATGACATGGGGCTGAACTGACCCAACATGAGATGTTGTTATTATCTCTATTCACATCATGTACATTTTGTCCTTAGACCTGAGATTGTTGTATGTATTCGAGATGTGAAATGACCTACTCAGGGACTATCAAATGCTACTCTGTAACAGGGTAGTTATAAAGGTGGTTTTTGGGTTTGTTGGGAAACATGTATGAGACATAGACAATCAAGATGGAATTTGCCCCTCTCTATATATGAGAGAGATATCACTGGATCACTCTAATGATTAGATCAAGAAATGCATGGCCATGTTTGGGTTAAGTGTTAACCTATGAGTTGGACCAAATATCGTGAGGCAAGGAAATAACATGTGGTTTTGTGGTGGTTCGTCTAATATGATCTTTGCATACGCATAGGAGTTGACATGCCTTGCTAGAGGCCGCTATCAACTAATGGCCGAGTAGGAGTACTCGGGCCATGTCTATGTGTGTGTGAACCCATAGGGTCGCACGCTTAAGGAGCTGGAAGCCTAGTTCGGATTGGATCCAAATTAGATAAGGCTTAGGGTTACTAATGGGCCTCCAACTCGGGAGCTCATTAGGGATGCCTATAAATATGTGGGGTGGGGCAACGGGGCAAATTGATCCACGCCTTTTGGTAGCCGCCGCCACCCATCCTACGCCCGCACCTGCTGCTCCTCGTGGACCAAGCAGTCCGGAGGCGCAACGCTTCCTCCCAGTACATGTGGATACCTCGGAGGTGCTGCATCTAGAGCACAAGGATGAACCACATGAAGGGGACAGACGAACGGATGACCTCACAACTGCACGGCACTGCTATGATGCATTCGACTATATTGAGTCGCTTCTGCTGCACCTGCGCGTCTAGTGGTAATCCTATGATCTATAACTAGCAGTAGATCCTGGTTTATGAGGTCGAAATTTTTGTTTTCCGGCTAGCGTAGCATCCTCATAACCCTTCATAGCCACCAGCACAGTATGCTTCACCGACAGAGCAAGTGTCCCAGTGGTTCGCTTCGCCAGTGGTAGCCCCGCAGTTCACACCACTCTAGACGGGCTTCACACCGGCACAGATGTCGTTGCTGCTTGAGCCAGACACGTTAGTCTCTAGGAGTCTTGGAGCCTCCTTCAGTGAGTTGACAGGGCAACCCACTCCTCCATACCTGCATGTTCTAGGTCCTTCTATGGCTGCACCTATCACAGCGACGACAGAGACGCTCCCCTCCTCCGTGGCATCATCAGAGCCAGCTGCTTCAGCTATTCCAGCATAGACTACAGCAGCACCAGTTCCTGATCTGACCCAGACTGCTTCAGCATCACTTCCAGCTATAGAGGGTCAGATAGCTTAGAGCTCTGGATCAGATGATGATGGCACCCAGTTCCACCTCGCTCCTCATAAATCAGTGCTCGGCTCGTCCGCTGCAGCCCCACCGACCGACCCTTAGGTTTTGGTGTTTAACGCCAAAGGGGGAGAGGGTTCAAGTATGTTAGGCTTAGGGGGAGCTATATCTAGGGGGAGCTTAGTTATTATATTAGCTTATCTATTACATTTGGAGTTTTTATGTGTGTGATACATTATGCATTCATGTTTACTACTATATTTATGTGACAATGATATATACGTGATCGTGATATATGACATGTGTGCTCTCTACTTTGAATTCTTTATATGTCATATCACTTGTGCTATGCTCATTTGCCTTTGCTTCCGCATTTTACTCCGATGCAAATGAGCTTCATTACTTGTACTCATGCTTATTTCATATCTTTTGAGTACTTCATGATGGATTGGGTCATATAAGCTTGTCTAACACTTTTGTTCTTATTGCCAAAATCTTATATGAACCAAGCATATTAAAAACCTCATCTCTTTCACATACTCGAGGTAGTATTGTCATCAATCACCAAAAAGGGGGAGATTGAAAGCATCTAGGCCCAGGTGTGTTTTGCATGATTACTGTGACTAACGTGTGTTTTGCAGAAACAATTGAGTTAGGTCACGGTAATGGAGATCAATTGGGCAACTATGGTTGTCATGCCCCTATGATGGAAATTGTTTTGGTTTTCAAAGGATGGACGACAAGGTTAAGGATGGACTAGTTCTAAGTGTCGATTGGAGTTGGAGAGACACTTAGAGTAGTTTAGGACTTTGTTTTTCCTTTGGCCGTTGTAACACCCCAGGTGTTTGGCTTCCACATTTGCACTTGCATTTCATGAACATGAGCATCATTCATCCATTCATGAGCTTATATTGCATGAAACATGTTTTCAAAACATTGCAACATATTGTTATATTTCATGTGTGTTTGTTTTATGAAATGAATAGTGTGCAACACTCAAGTGCAACATGTGCAACTCACTTTAGTGAAACATGGTTAGTTAGTACTATACAACAAAATCATGAAACATGTGAAACATGACTTTGAAACAAAGGTAACATTTCACTTGTTTTTCCTTGTTTCAATGCATGTGATGCTTGATTTTGGTGTGACCAATGTGTGGTGTGGCTAATTATCCTCTTAAGCAACTTAGTTATACTTAGAATGTCATTAGGAACAATGTTCATGTTGATCATTTTGCCTAATTAGGTTTCCAAGTCATGGTTTGACTACTTTAGACCCCTAGAGCTCCTGGGTTTGACTATTTAAAAAGTATAGCTTAGATTGTTTGCATGTCTGAGCAACCTAAAGCAAAGTTGTAGCAAATTTTATGAGGAACAAACTTTGTTTAGGAGCCAAGTCATGAAAATGTGCAGAACATGCTCAAAAAGGACCCACAAGTCAGTTTGAGGTCTATTTGGAAACTCTAAAAATTTTCTAAGTCATAAACGACGATTTCAGTTTCATGTGCTCAACTTTGGCATGATTTTTCTCATGATCCTTTGAGAATTAGGTCTTGGTCCTTTAATAGAAATTGAAGATGGTATGAAGGGCTACAACTTTCATTTATATTGTTTTCACTGATTCTTCATGGTTTAGGAGATCAAGCACTGTCAATTCTTGCTAGCAGACCTTGATCTCTTAATTGAATCGGAGCTACAGTGCCGACCGGCAACAGAGACTGGCCACCGCGTGGCTGCCATGCGCCGTGGCTAGCCTGATGCCGTTGCCCGGTGTCCTCAGCTTGAAGCCATGTCCCTCTGCCCTCCCAGCGCTCGCATTCACTCTCCTTCGCCCCCTCCGCTCACCGCAGCAGCAGCGCGCCGGCTTCGCCATTGCCGCCGAGCACGCGCTGTCGCCTAGCTCCCTCGCTACCATGAAAACGCTGCCTCCAGCTAGCCCAAAGCTCCACCATGTCCTCCTCTACCTCCTCCACCTCTTAGCTGAGCCTATCGAGTCGAGGTGAGGGCACATTTGTCACTTCCGCCACCACCGCCATGAGCGCGACCTCGCCGGAGTTCGAGGCCGCCGTGGTCAGGATACTAGGGTCCCTCTCATCCTCCTTTTCCTACCTAGCTAGCTCCGTGGTGACCTCGTGAAGCTCATACCGAGCTCAGAAGAGGCAATGGGGGCTCACCGTCGCTAGCACTGCCACAGGAGCTCCGTCGAGCCGCCGTGCGCCATGGCCGCCTTACCTAGAGTCCGCTAGAGCTTAGGGTTAGTAGGTCAATCGATGCGGGAGATCATGGCGAGCACGGAGGTACCCTCCTCGTCGCCGGTGAAGCCGCCAATGGTGAGCTTCGCTGCTGCCACGCCGTCATAGCCGCCTCCCCTGTTTCCTCTCACTGACCTGTGGGGTCATCTAACCCGAGGGCCCCGCTTGTTAGTGACTGAGTATTAGAAGCTAGTTCAAATATTTCCTGTTTTGATGCTGTTTTGTAAAAATTGTATCTCCAGTTTTGTAGATCCAAAGTGAGTGGTTCCAATTTTGTTAGGATCTTGGTGAAGTGTAGTATTTAGGAAAGATATAACATGAACACTTGTAGTGGAAGTTTTGGATGAATTAAATTGAAACTTGAAATGTGTTTTCAAATGCATGCAAATTTGTTTAAATTATATCTTGAGTTCATGTCCTCCAAAAATTGTGAAATTTTGTTGGTGAGCTACTCTTGCTTAGTAGAAGCTCTGGTAAAAATTTGAGAGTCATTGCATGTATGGGTTTTGAGTTATAGATTTTCCTTTTATCATTGAATGATCCTTGTGTAAATTTTTGTAATTTATCTATGAATCCAATGACCATGAAATTTTGTGGGGAATGTCCTAGTACCTTAAGGTTGCTAGGAAAAATATAAAATCTGTTGCTTGACACTTTTCACTAGGGTTTCCTAATTATGTCATTTTAAGCCTTTGTCTTGTCATTTTTGTGTAGGATGTTATACTTGCTCAAGTGATGTGAAATTTTTATAGTAGTCTACTTGGATCATGTAGTACCTGTCGATGTTTGACCACCGATAGCCTGCCATGGGGGTCTCCGAGGCAGTATGTTCGGGCTTCAGCGTATGTAGAACTTGACGGTTAACGCAAGAGAATCGATCTATCCTGGTTCAGACCCTCGATCGATGATCAAGTAATAGCCCTACGTCCAGTCGGCGTTAGCCTTTGCGTTGGATTGATTGTAAAGTGTTGCGTAGTACAATCATTGTCTTGAACTCCTGATCCAAGGAGCCCTGCCCTCCTTTATATAGTTAGGAGGCTAGAGTCCTAGTCGGTTTACAATGAGAGTTCCTAGTAGGATTACAGAATAATACTACTACTAAGATTACAGGGGAAGAATCCTAGTTAGGCTAGTTCTTCTTCCTTCCTTACGGGGTATCCCGTGGGTCCCGCACCGACAAGCCCCTGAGCACTTCATGGTTGAGTTCTGGAAGCCTCGTCTTGTTCCTTCAAGTCTTGTCAAGCAGGAACAAGCGTCGTCCGAGTGCTTTCTTGAGCGAAACCGTGCAGCGCTTCATGAGATCTTCGCGTGGTGTGTACCTTTTTGAAGAAAAAAGTACCCCTATTTGGATGTAGCCCCCGAGCCTCTTGCTGTTTGGCACAAGGAGCTTGAGGGTCTTTTCTTGAAATCTCCCTTATTCTTCGTTGAAAGGCTCCCGAGCATATACCTAGTTTCCTTGTTGAAAAAGAGCTCTGATTTAGCTATGTTCGGGTTCTTTTTGTCAAAAAGAGATCGGATATAGCTATGTCCGGGTTCTTTTTATCGAAAAGAGCTCGGATATAGCTATGTCCGAGTTCTTTTTATCTTGTGGCCTTGAAGTCGTCTGTCTTGAAGAAGTGTTCTGAGTGACGTGCGATTTTTTAAAGGAAAAAGTGCACTCACTGAGTGTAGCCCCCGAGCCTCTTGCTATTTGGAACAAAAAGTTGGAGGGTCTTGAATCTGAGTTATTCGAAAGAACTGTATACCTTTCCTTTTGCAGCCCCAGAGCATATATCCGGGTTGTTTTGTTCAGGAAGAACTCGGATGTAGGGTCTTGGCGTATTTTCTGGTAGTCTGCTATTGTCAGATGTAGTTGTATGGTGGTGGTTGAGTGTAAATGCCTTTTGTTCATGGGTTGTACTGTGTTGGTATATTCTTCCGAATATGCTCATCTTCGAGTACTGTTCCCTCTCGCCTGAGTCTTCCATTATTGAGCCCTGTCTTTTCACTGTGTCCTTTGTTAGGCTTGTTTCATTGGTACTCCTAGTCCATATGCACCGCTCCTTTGATCTATAAATACCCTTCCGGAGTGCTTGTTTTCATCCATTGAACATTCTGTTGAAACCTTCGTAGTCATGAATATGGTAGTTTGTGAAGTAGAGCAGCCCCCGGGCGTGTTTTGTAGTTCCTGTGTGACTTGTCGTAGCTGGAGGAAGTCTTGTGATAGGGATTAGAGGTAGGCTAATCCCGCGCAGCAATGTACCAGGATGTACGTGGCGGTAGTTGGAGGAAGTCTTGTGATGTGGGCTTCGTTCCTTCATCTGGCAGTTCTGGGTTGATCCTCGTCGCCTGTCTTGAGACTGTCCGGTGCAGATCAACAACATATCTAGCATCACATCGGTCTTGGGTAGACAGATGCCTGCCGGCCTTCTCTGCTCCATGTTGTCCCGCCGTGCTGCTGATTTCCGCCTTGGATGCACTGCGTCCGTCCTTTGAAGAAAATAGTGTAGCCAAGGGCGGTTTGTCCTTCCGAGTAGCAATTTGGGACACGTAGTCATTCTAGAGCCTAGCTGTGTCCGGGTTCCTCTTTGCTACTTTGCTTTTTGTGGTACCGAGTTCGTTGGGTCTTGTAAGATTTGTAATCTTCTATTTTTGAAGTCGCTTGTAATGGAAAGAATCTTGTCTTCTGAGTTGTCATTTATTTTTCTGCTGTAGTCCTAGTTGTTCATGAGATTCCTGAGTTCATTCCGTAAGAACCGAGTTCTTATGTTCCTTGTGAGGTAGCCCTTCTTTTCTTCATGGTTGACGGGTTGTTTTTTGCAGTAACCTGATAACTCCGCTGTAGTGCTGGATGGATAAGTCTGAAATCTGCCTGTTGAATTGTACTGTTGTGTGGATTTGTGCCCTCCGTCATTTTAGCTGTGTCGTTAAATGGACCATTGCGTTCTCACATGGTGCTTTAACGGGCCTGGTGGGCTATTTTCATCGCTGTAAAATCTATTTAAAGACCCTTCATCTTCTTTTTCTTTACTGCCCTTCTCTTGCCTTGAAACCCTAGCTTTTAGAAATCCGCCGTCGCCATTGTCGCCGCCATGTTAGCGCTGCCGTCCAAGCCTTCTCTTCCCCTAGTTCCTTCTTGCCTCTGTTAGTACATGGTAGGAAGAAGGCTGCGAGCAAGTCTCAGGCAACCTTCGTGGACAAGGAGTCGTCTCTTTCCGTGATCGAGAACCAGGAGTTTGTGGCCATGAGGGCTGCCCAGAAAGCTTGGCCGGCTCCGACAACAACTAAAGACCAGCTCCGCAAGCTTACCAGCGATGGTCTGATCTAGAGCAAGGGCATTGCTGAATGGAGAGTTCTAGGTGAGCATCGGGTCCCTGCTCTAGGTCCTAGTGAGATTATCCTTTTCGTCTCTTTTATCCGTGCCGGTCTTTGCCTTCCTGCTTCCACCTTCCTTCATCAATTTCTTAGTTATTTTGGGGTTAGTCTGAACCATCTAACTCCCAATGTCGTCCTCCATCTTTCTGTTTTCATACATCTCTGTGAAGCTTTCCTTGGAATTCCTCCTTCTCCTTCTCTTTTCCGTCACTTCTTTCGTTTGAAGCCTCAACCTCGCCGTGAAGACACCAACGTTCTTGGTGGCTGTGGGATTCAGTTTCGCTAGGGTCTTAAAAGCAAATTCTTTGACTATGACCTGGTTGATTCTATGAGGGATTGACGTGCTAATTGGTTCTATGCTGCCAATTTGATTCCTTCTCTAGTCATACATTCTAGATCTGGTCCCTCGGTTAATGACCGGTGGGAAAAGAACTCCTTGATGCCGGCTGAGGTTCAGGCAATCTAGCCATTTCTCGATAGGATAAGTACTCTGAAATAGCAGGGTTTGATCAGCTTTCGTATTGTCTCGAGCTTTCTTCATTGCCATGTTCAGCCTCTGAAGGAGCGACAGAACCTTGGCTTTGAGTACTCTGGGGTTGAGGATCCTTCACGCATGGTCCCCACCCTTGAGTTGACTGACGAAGAGGTACTCGAGCGCCTTTAGAAGATGATGAAGGGAGCTAGCGTTGTCCCGCTTACTGTCTCCGAGTACTCTGCCAACAACCTGCCTCCAGCTATAAGTCGTTTTCTCTTTGTGCGGGTTCTTTCTATATTTCTTTTGTTGTATCCATTTTTGCTTAATTTTTCTTGTCTTGTTGTTTTATTCTTTTCGTAGGAATTAGGGTGCAACTTTGTTGACCCTATTCCCCTGGATGTCCTCCCTGCCGTGGTGAATACTGGGGAGAACCTTGCTGGGGCTTCTGTAACCAGTAAGTTCCTAATCACCACAGTGTTTCCTAGAGTTTCTTCCAGAGTTGTTGATGTATATGAAGAATATGTTCCTCATCCAGTCCCTCAAGGTCCTCATAGTGTCCCAAAGAGGGGGCGAGCGGATGGTTCTTCATCTGGTTTACCTGCTTCCAAGAAGTCTTGCCAACCAAGTACTCATCCAGGTACTCTAGTTGTAGCTAGCGTGCTCTTAGGTGAGCATATTAATACACTCTGTCCCTTTGTCTTCTTGTTTTTGTCTTGAACCGAGTTCTTTTGTTCTTTTTTCAGCTGGTGCTATGGTGGCCTTGGTCGAGACTGAGGAAGAAGAGGATGATGATGTGCCCCTTATCATGCAGCGATGAGTTGTTTTCTTATTTCCCTGCACTTGAAACCTTCTTTTTGTTTTGACTTTGGTTTTGATCTTTTTGTAGTAAGCGGTCGTCGGGTATGAGCTCTTCTGAGGCTCCTGCACCGGGTTCTTCTATAGCTCCAGAGCCGAGTTCTTCCGTAGCTCTGGTACTGAGTTCTTTCGGGGCTCTGGTACTAGCTATACCGCTCCTACCACCGAGTGGCGGGGACGTTTTTGCTGCCATGGTTCCTCCTATGAGGTCTTCTTTTTGTTTTACGAAGAAGAAGATAGCCGGGTGAGTGGATTCTGGTTTCGTCTCTTTGCTTTTGTTCTCCTTTTCTCTTGTTCCCATTGGCGAGTTTCTTTATCAACTTTCAGGCCTTCATCTTCTCTCATCCCTCCATTGACTTCTTGCCAGCCCTCTATTGTGCCACCAAGTACTGAGCCTCAGGACTCACAGCGCACTGTCGGTGAAGTGGTTGTGGGGGCGATAAGGCTTTCTAGTGACGATGCTGCTGCTGACTTGGCTACCCCGGAGGTGACCGTGGCCATTGCGGTCAACTCATCTAGGGAGGTAGCCAGGACTTCCCATGATGTGTCCTTGACCTTGTCTTCTTCGCATCGGCCGTCTTCTCCCTTCGCTCCTCTTTCTACTGAAGATGTGGTTCATCAATTTGACGCCACTCATCGGTTGTCAGAGTTGACCACTTCTTGGGGAGACTTCGCAACCTTTGCAACTTCTTTTGGAGAAAAACTCCAAGTAAGTTTTTTGAAGTTTTCTTTGGATGTTTGTCTTTCTCCTGTTCTTATGCCTTTTTTCTCTCTTTCTTTTTTTTCAGTCCTTCTCTCGGGACCATACCGGCTTCTTCTTCTCGTCGGAAACCAAGAAGTTGTCTTCTGAGTTGAGCGCCCTGAAGGCAGAGCTAGGTCTCTGCCAGGCCGAGATGGAGGCTGAGCGTCAAACGCATCAGAAGGAGGAACAAGGTCTTCATGCCTGGGTTGTTGAGGCCGAGAAGCAGAGGGATGCCGCTATCCAGGAGGCTTTAAAGAATTCAGAGGCCATGAAGAACTTGGAGGCCGTGAAGAAGGAGTGCAATGGTAT